>NW_020174037.1:4878814-4881271 GCF_003031525.2 Neophocaena asiaeorientalis asiaeorientalis | reverse complement strand
AGGGCCCGCGTCCCCCAAAAAAAAAAAAAAAAGAAAGAAAGAAAGAAAGTGAGGAGAGAAGGACTGGATTGGGGAAGAAAGGTGAAATGCAGGTGTAACTGAGCCTCAGGTGATCCTCTGGGGACTTCTGGAGCCCTTCAGATTTGCCCCAAAATTGAAGCAAAGGGGCTTGGCTTTTTACCATGCATTAGCCAATCATTGGCCATGGACCACCCCTAGGAGGGAGCGGAACCTGGAGGCCGGCAATTCTCTATAGCTGAAGGCAATTCCCACTGGGTGTGTGGCTGATAGCCATCAATAGCCACTCTTTCTAGCACCTGGGGTACAGGTACGAGGGTACCAAAAAGGGGATCTGGGTGGAGCAGCACAGTACCTGTGTGACACATCTCACACCCCACCCCTACACACACACACTCACACACTCATGGTTCCCTGAGGGAAGAGATTATGTCCTGTTTTGTTTCTCACTTCTAGCCTGGCACCTGGTACAGGGTACTGTTAGATTTAGATTCAACAGGTATACATTGAGCATCTATACCTTGCCAGGCACTATGCTAGGCATACTATATGGATTATCTCACAGAATTCTCAAAATGGTTTGTAAAATGCAAATCTTTATAAAGTACAAACTTTTAGCCAAAGTAAAATTTGAATCCAGGATTTGATCCAGGGCTCTCGTCAAGACACCATGTATGGCCAAGAGAGCTAATTGCCTACCCAATATCCATTCTCTTCTTTTTCCTTACTGATGGATAACTGATTTTTATTGGGGGATGACTTGTGCCCAGCTAAAAGACTACATTTCCCCACACTCCTTGTGCTTAAAGGGTGGCCAGTGAGACATAAATAGACATCATTAGATGAGCCTTCCAGGAAATTCTTGGAGAGGAGGCACTGACTCAACTTGAAGACTCACCCTTTTCCCTTCCCACTTTTTTCCCCCTCCCTGAAAGTGGACATGATGTCTGAAGTTGCAGCAACCATCTTGGTGTGAAGATGGAAGCCACACTCTCGAGATGGCAGAGCAGAAAGTTAAAGGGAGCCTGAGGCATCACAGTTTCCCCATCAGTCTTAGAAGGTCCATTTCCATCTGTTTAAGACCCTTGTTAGTTTAGAATCTATAGTTCCTTACGGATATATTAGATTAGAGTTTATTATTCTGTTATCTTGTAGATATAACCCAACATAGCATTTGGATACCATGGTCCATGGAATGAAAATACACTTTTGCCACCGTTGGAAATTCTAATAGACAAATAAGCAGGTTTTTAAAAAGTATTGGCATGCTTAGTTCCCATGCTAACATATGACATATTTCAGATTGAAGTAATAATAGTAACATCCTACTTTTATTTAGCTCCTGTGGAATGTGCGCCATCTAATTTGGTCTTCATAATTTGGTCCCTGTGTGAAATAGACAGGGAAATGCTACTTTTGCGATTTATTAATTAAAGAAACAGATTCAGAGAATCTTCAAATCTTGGGCCAATAAAGGATCTTAAACAGTGTGATCATGTCAATCTCATACTCAGTGTCTTTCAGTTTTCTTCTTCCCTACAGAATAGAATCCGAACTTCTTAGATGACATTTAAGGACTTTAAAAACAGGATCCCAGCCTATTCCTTCTAGTTTATCTTCTCCCAACATGAATCTGCATCAGATAGTATTGCTCCCAGCTAAAGGAGAAGAAGATGGGATTGACAATTGAAACTCAGCCTGAGTTCCCTCCAAAAATGGAGACTGAGACAAGGACTTGAGTGCAGATGGTTTATTTGGGAGTTGACCCCAGAAGAGTGAGGTACAAGAGAAAGTGAAACAGGGAAAGAGGAAAAGCCAGTTTAAAGAGTATGTTATTATGTTGGTCACCACTGGGGCCATTGGGCCTCAATCCTGCGAGGGTCGCCTGAGGAGCACACAGAACTCTTCTTGGAATTGCCTGCTCTAGAGTCAACAAGAAGTATTTCTCCATTGACTCCCATCCCCCACTATTTGATGGTTGCCCCAGAAGGCCTTAACTCTCCCATCTTTCTGGTCCGCACATGTGTGAATGCCAACCATCCCATGTGGTAGAAAAATGAAAGACATGTATGTGGCTTGTCCCTGAGGTGAGATGCTGTCAGGCCAAAGTGCATTAAAAACCCACACAGAAGTCTTTTTCCAGTTCTAACTAAATAAGGTTCTACTGGACAAATTAACCCTCAGACAACAGCTATGAAATCAGGGCATGATAAAAATAGCAGCTCCAGGGCTTCCCTGGTGGCGCAGTGGTTGAGAGTCCGCCTGCTGATGCAGGGGACATGGGTTCGTGCCCCGGTCTGGGAAGATCCCACATGCCGTGGAGCGGCTGGACCCGTGAGCCATGGCCGCTGAGCCTGCGCGTCCGGAGTCTGTGCTCCGCAAGGGGAGAGGCCACAACAGTGAGAGGCCCGCGTACAGAAAAAAAAAAAAAAAAAAAAA
>NW_020174037.1:4851234-4878605 GCF_003031525.2 Neophocaena asiaeorientalis asiaeorientalis | reverse complement strand
AAAAAAAAAAAAAAAAAAAAAAAAAAAGCAGCTCCCTGGAAGCACTAGAAGGGGAACAGAAACAGGTAGGTTCTGGTGCAGGGTACACTTGCAAAGGTGGGAAGTTGTACACAGTGCTTTCCTATTTTCACAACGTCCACTTTACAATGTAAAATAACCCAATGTGTGAAGGACCAGGAAAATGCAACGCATTCTCAAGAGAAAAGAAAATCAACTGAAAACAGCTCCAAGATAATCAAGAAGTTAGATGAGAAGGATTTTTTTAATGGCTATTATAGAGCTATTCTCAAAGAAATAAAACAAAATATACTTTCAGTGAATGAACAGATAGAAAATCTCAACAGAGAATGGAAAATCAAAATGATTTTTTAGGTGAAATAGATATTCTAGAAATGAAAAACACAATATTTAAATTTTAAAAAGTGTAATGGATGGATTTAAGAGCCAAATGAAAATAACAGAGGAAAGAGAAGTGAACTTGACCATAGAGCAATAGAAATTATGTAATATGAAGAACACAGAGAAAAAAATGTTCTTTTAAAAAAAGAACAGAAAGTCAGTCTAACATATCAAATGGTCTACCATATACATAATTGGAGTTCCAGAAGAAGAGGAGAGAAAGATAATGGAGTAGAAAAACATTTGAGGAACGGCTGAAATTTTCCCAAATTTGATTAAAAACATAAACTTACAGATTCAAGATGCTCAGTGAACATCAAGCAGAATAAACACGAAGAAGGCCATGCTGAGCCACATTACAGTCAACTGTTTAAAGCCAAAGATAAGGAATAAATCCTGACAGAGGTGAAAGGATAACAACAGATTGCATATAGGAAAAACGGACTTTCTTTGTAGACATCATGACTGTGTACACAGAAAATCCTAAGGAATATACAAAAAAAGAAAAAAGCTATAGAATTGTACGTGAATCCAGCAAGACTGAAGGATTTAAGGTCAATATACAAAAATCAATTGCGGGCTTCCCTGGTGGCGCAGTGGTTGGGAGTCCGCCTGCCGATGCAGGGGACACGGGTTCGTGCCCCGGTCCGGGAGGATCCCACATGCCGCAGGGCGGCTGGGCCCGTGAGCCATGGCCGCTGAGCCTGCGCATCCGGAGTCTGTGCTCCGCAACGGGAGAGGCCACAGTGGTGAGAGGCCCGCGTACCGCAAAAAAACAAAAACAAAAACAAATCAATTGCATTTCTATGTACTGAAATGAACAATTAGAAAGTGAAATTTAAAAATCAACTCCAGGGGGCTTCCCTGGTGGCGCAGTGGTTGAGAGTCCGCCTGCCGATGCAGGGGACACGGGTTCATGCCCAAGTCCGGGAAGATCCCACATGCTGCGGAGCGGCTGGGCCCGTGAGCCATGGCCCCTGAACCATGGCAGCTGAGCCTGCACGTCCGGAGCCTGTGCCCCGGAGAGGGAGAGGCCACAACAGTGAGAGGCCCGCATACCTCAAAAAAAAAAAAAAAAAAATCAACTCCAGGGACTTATCTGGTGGTGCAGTGGTTAAGAATCTGCCTGCCAATGCAGGGGACATGGGTTCAAGCCCTGGTCCGGGAAGATCCCACATGCCACAGAGCAACTAAGCCCATGCACCACAACTACTGAACCTGCGCTCTAGAGCCCGCCAGCCACTACTACTGATGCCCACATGCCTGGAGCCCATGCTCCACAATAAGAGAGGCCACCACAGTGAGAGTCCTGTACTCCACAATGCGGAGTAGCCCCTGCTCTCCACAACTGGAGACAGCCTGCATGCAGCGGCAAGGACCCAACACAACCAAAACTAAATAAATTAATTAATTTTGAGAAAATAAAAATAAAAATCAACTCCACTTACAATACACGATAATGCTACTATAATCAAGTCAGTGATGTACTCACGTAAAGGTTAATGGACACAAAAATCAATGGAACAAAAACAATCAATGGAACAAAATAGACATTTCAGAAATAGACCCATTCTAATGTGGTCAGTTGATTTTGACAAAGATGCCAAGATATTCAAAATGGGGGAGGGATAGGCTTGTCAACAATGGTACTGGAACAACTGGATATCGATAAGGATATCTCATCTATCAAACCATACAAAAAAAGTAACTCAAAAGAATTCCTAGGCCTGGGAATTCCCTGGTGGTCCAGTGGTTAGGACTCAGCGCTTTCACTGCCATGGCCTGGGTTCAACCCCTGGCTGGGGAACTAAGATCCCGCAAGCCTTACGGTGCAGCCAAAAAAATTGAGGATCTGTTAACAAGGAAGAAGAAGATGGGAGACTGTATATTGGGTAGTCAACTTACAGTGTCTGTCGCTTCACCCTAAACTCTATCCATAAAGAATACTTTTATTTCCAAACACATTCCAAGCTCTGCTATACATCCAGTTCTTAGCTCTAAACGTCTGCTGCCTGGAATGATCTTGTACTTTGTCTTCACCTAAGAAACTCCTTCACATTCAAAACTCAGGACAATTTTACCACAATTGAGCACACACACACACACACACACACACACACACACACACACACACACATATTTAAAAACTCAGGGCAGACATCATCTCCTTTGGAATGCCCATCCTCCTTCCCTCCCTCTCTCCTTAATGTGGATTAAATATTCCTCATCGTGAATACCTGAACTGCCTGAAAAGCCCACCTAATGGATTGTCTATGAACCTTAAAAGCCAGCTACTTCCTTTTTTTCTCACAGTGGTACCAAGTCAAGAGACATGTCTCAGTGCCTTTGCATTTCCTGATTCTAATCCCTGCTGGATGCTTAGTTTTATTTCTGCCATTTGATTGTTGAAGACACCCCAAAATCCTTTAAATTCTTACGATAAATTTTCTTTTTTGTTTATGCTAACTCAAGCTGGTTTGTTACCTGAACCCAAAGAGTCATAATTAATACATGATCCCTTGTTCGCTGGTATCATAGAATTTCTATGGGGGCAGAGAAATGTTAGTACTCACCAAGTATCTATGAGCTCCCCAGCATTACTCAGCTTCCATGGAAGTTAGCTTAGGGGTGGCCATGTGGCCAGTTCTGGCCAATGGCCTATGAGTGGAAATGATGTGTGTTACTTATGGGCCAAGGCAGTTAAGAGCCAATGTACCTCCTCCATCTTTTTTACCCCACTGTGACAATAATGTGTCCCATATGGTGTGACTATAAGAAGGAAGAGGGCCTCCTAACCTACACTGGACTTTGCATGAACAAAAAAACAAATTTTTTTCATGATAAGCTACTGAGATATGGGTGGCAGGGGAAGGGGGGTGTTAGTTGCAGGAGCTACCATTAATTACACCATTATATCCATTCAATTATAGCTCTGTGCTACTGGAGAGTATGATCTCTTTGAGGTCAGTAGCAGGTTTTCATCTTATAACTCCAGCACCAGCCCCTACAGGGCCTGGCACCTGACATGTGCTCATTAAATGTGTGTTGAATGAATTACAAGTGAATGAATCATTCTACCTGGTGTTTCAAAGCCTCAAATGAACACTTACTAGTAACCCGAGGAGTATAGAAACTTCTAGAGCTGGAACTTGAGCCTAGAAACTTCTAACTCCAAGCCGAGAGCTTTCTGTGGATCACCGTCATCATTGTGGATGGAGGATGGGGACTGTGAATTAACTCCCAAAGTGTGGCAGTTCAGCACACAGGCTGTCTGTGTGTAGCTTTCTAGGACAATCATTCTGGTAAGTCATTTCTGGGAAAGGGCCCAAGAATGTACACACAGCAGAGGAGAAAGACGTCTTTAAACACTGCTTCTGTTGCTCTGGTCATGACACTCTGAAAACAACACAAGTCAGAAGCCTCCTAGGGGACAGAGGAGCATCTGTCCTTGCCAGAATGTCAACATTCCTGTTAAACAATTTCTCTGGAATTAACAAACGGGAAAGTGAGCAGGGAAATTCTTAAAATCCCACAATTAGAGTCAATGCAAGTTCAGGGTGGGGAAACAAATTTTGTGACAGCTTGTGTCTAAGTGTCTGAACTAACCACGAGCTCAGTAATAATGAAGATAAAATTTGCTTTGCTGTTGGCAATGGGATGAGTCTACTGTGTGTCAAGTACTGAACTGGATTTTAGATACACGATTCTTTCTTAGTCCTTACAGTAAAGTGGCGAGGTACCTAATGCCTTTCCCATGTTAAAGGTGAAGAAAATGGGTTCAGAGTAGTTATGAGACTTGCTGAATGTCACAAAGCTAGTAAATGGTTAATATAGGATTCAAATCCAGGCTTTCTGAACTCCAAAGTCCATGCTCTAGATTCTCAGATGTGGTCACTCTGATACTTTTATTTGAAAGTCTCAGAAACCCGTTGTGAACTGGTTTAGACAAGGGACTTTATTGGTTCACAGAATCCAAGAGGATTAAATGACCCTCCACTGGAAGGACACAGCTAGCCCTGAGCTTCCAGATGCCTGAATGCAGCTAGCACCCCTCACCCTCCACCTCTCTGCTCCTCTTGGATTCCCTTCATTTTCTCTCTTACACAACCTCTTTCTGCCACACGTGGCCCATACCTCACATCCCTCAGCTCCTACCAGCAGAGAGGATCTGACTTGCCTCAGTTCCAGTTTGAAAAATCCCAGGGCAGGAATCTAACTGGCCACCTTAGGTCAAGGACCTCCTCTGCACCAATCTGTTCTGGCCATGGAGGTGGGTCATCTAAAGAACAGGGCAGCTCCTTGTTTGGAGGAGGATAAAGTGTCTGAAAAACCAAAATGGTCAAAGGAAATAGAAGAGCTTAGCTTGAAGCACTTCGGGAGGTGGGGAGTTCCTGTTACCTTTAGACATCTGAAGGATGGTCATGAGGAAGATGGAGGAAGTGATCTGGTTACTATGAGACCAATGGATACACGTTTACAGGAGACAGATTTCAGGTGCAAATTCATCATCCACTGCGTGCTTCCCACGTGCCCGCTAGCCTATGAAGTTCCTTCCTATATATTAGGTCCTAATCTTCACAACAACTCTGTCAGATAAATTTCATTTCTTGTATTTTACATGTGAGAAAACAGACCAAGCTAAATAAAGTAAATCGTCCAAGTGGCAGGGATTTGAATCCAGGTGTTCTGTCTCTGCTGTTTCCACGGCACCATTCTGCTTTTTCACAGAGTTGTCCTCTGTGCTCTGCGTTATATATGTTTTTATTTTCTTTTTAATTAGTTAATGTATTTATTTATTTTTGGCTGCATTGGGTCTTCGTTTCTGTGCGAGGGCTTTCTCTAGTTGCAGCGAGCGGGGGCCACTCTTCATCGCGGTGCACAGGCCTCTCACTGTCACGGCCTCTCTTGTTGCAGAGCGTGGGCCGCAGACGCGCAGGCTCAGTAGTTGTGGCTCACAGGCCTAGTTGCTCCGCGGCATGTGGGATCTTCCCAGACCAGGGCTCGAACCCGTGTCCCCTGCATTGGCAGGCAGACTCCCAACCACTGCGCCACCAGGGAAGCCCTATATATGTTTTTTACACCGTTTATATCTCAACGTACGATATATATAATTTTATTAACGTGACTGTACCATGAGCATTTCCTCGCGTCATTAAAAAGTCTTTCACAGACATCGTATTTCTAGGTTCTTATACCACAATGTAGCATGATGATTTTTTCCACTTCCCTAACTGGGTTATTTATATTTGCTGATATCATAAATGTCACTGTTATAATTATCATAGTTCTTAAGTCTTAGTCCAAATTTCTCATTATTTCCTTATAGGTCCTTCAAAATTTTTGACACTCAAGTGATGCCCAATAAGCCGTACACACTAGAGGGAGCTTGAGAGTTCTCGGAAACAATCGTTTTCTGTGCCCCGGTGAAGAATGAAAATAACCTGCCAAGACTGGCAGAAATATTAAAAGCATTTGAGGGCTTCCCTTCCCCACTGGGAAAGCTATGCCTGATCTCATGATGAAACAATGTGGGCATTTTCTTCCCAGGCTTCGTCCCATCTTGGGTCAGGAGCAGAGCTCGGTATTTTGACCGATGACAAGTGTGGTGATGAGTCTTCAGGACTGTGGGTGACCCGCAGGTGACCGCAAAGGCCACACTCAGTCTGTGAAGCAAGGTGATGCCCGCGGGCTCTGCAAGGAGGCCCACCCCCACCAACCCGGCCCCGGGGAGCCACAGCGCCCAGAGAGCTCCCAGAGCCACAGGCCAGACCTGGCGTGGAGCCCACTGTACAGCTTCTCTGCTGCTGTCGTGGCTGCACTTGAGACACTGTGGTGGGTAACTGTCCTTAACCAGGGACCAGGGTCACCAGCAAATGTGTGGGTGACAAGCCATGTGACCAGGACTCCTGGACTGACTGGGAGGAGGTGGGGGCAGGGGCCTAGCTCTCCAAACTCTGAGCCTCTTCTGTGGCCCCTCCCACCTTTCTAGATGGTTCTTATAGCAGAAGATTCTGACACAGGGCGAGCCCTCCAGAGCCCCTGCAGCCAACAGCGGCTGGGCAGAGAAGGAAGAGTGGCCTGAGACTGTGGGGAACTTCTGTGTCAACCCTACATCCCCCAGGGGTTAAGATGGTGCCATCTGTTGCCCTGGGACCCTGGGACCTAGGACTTTGCCTATTCTTCGCCCTCAGCTCCATCTTCCCAGGGGCTGGCCCCTCCTGCCTCACCGTACTTGCTCATTTGTGCAGGAGATAAGCTAAGACCTTCTTTCCTTGAAACTATAAACATAGGAAGAATTTTGACTGTATGCCAGAGTGCTCACGGGACCTGGGAAGGCAGGATTTTCATAGCTGGCAGAAGTGGTAAGCTTTGGGAAAGGTGGATCTAGCCAGGTTCAGGGACCTGTACTTTCAAATGCTAAAGGCAACACAGGTAGAGTTAAGATAGGACTTTCCCTTAAAAACCACAGTTCTCAATCTTAACTGCATAAAATCGCCTAGAGAGTTTTACAAAATCCCCACTCCCAGAGCAAGCACATCAAAATCTCTGGGGATGGGACCCATTCATCAGTGGTTCTTAAGCTTCCAGGTGAGTCCAGTGTGTAGCCAAGGTTGAGAAACAATGGCCTTGAAAGGGTAATGAAAGAAGGCCAAGGCTTTAATGAATTGACGGACATATAAATTTAATGGCCGTGTTTTCAGTCTATACTTAGGTGTTTTGTTTCTTTAAGTCTTGCCTTATAATGCATCCTAAACTTCATGGGCAAAGCGAATTAGAGGATCTGTAAACAACCTATAATGTTAATAGTTAAATTTAATGAGGAAAAAATACCGTGTGTCACTGTGCTCGGTGAGTTAGCCCTGTCTGAAGAAAGCTTCATTAGCTAGCGCATGCAAGGTCACCTTCTTCCACTGAGCAGGCAGATGGCTTGGAAAAACGGAGGAAAGGTCATCAAAGTGAAAACTTAAAGATAGCAGGTTGCAGGTTGAGAAGCTGGGGGAACCTCAGATAAGCACCCAAGGGAAGGATTCTGCATTTTCAGGGCGTTAGTAGAGCCTTTTGGGGCCAGGGGGTGGCACAGGGTTGGGAGCTTACTGGGGTGGCATACCGGCATTCAGGAACCCTTTGGACTAGATTCTGGTTGGCATGACAGGCAGGAAAGCCAAGATTCATCCAATCCTAGAGCCTCAAAATTCAGCCCTCTGTTTTCTGTACCCTCTTTCCTCTTCAACCCCACCACCCTCCTCTTTGGTCTTTCAAGTAGTAGCGTGGGGTCCAGAAAGAGCAGGGATCTTGGGGTCAGACAGACATGAGTTCACAGCCTAAGTCCATCACTTACTAGCCCATGGATTAAGGTAGGATCTTCTGTTGCCCTTGGATTAAGGACTTTGCCTCTTCCACCCGGGTTCATCTTCCCAGGGATTAGCCCCTCTGGCCAGCTGTATTTGACTTGTTTATTTCTGCAGGAGATAAAGTCAGTAAAATCTTTAGGCTCAGGCAAGAGGGGCCCCTACCCTGGTCCCCCCTATCTATAGCGTCCTGTTCTGGTGTTCCTTTGCCTGTACTTCTCCCTGCTGGGTGAGGGATTCATGGGGCCAAAGCCCCTTGGAACCCTGCTCCCCATCTAGGCCATATTACAAGGGCTAGGACCCTGAAATTCCCTGTCCAAATGGGCCTGAACCCACTTCAGGTTCTATGGGAGCTGCTCCCCAGATCCATTCTCTGGATGTGCTACACTGCCTGTCTGAGGACAGATGGAGGTGGACAGAGCAGGGACATCTGGTTTCCTCACAGGCGTGTCCTCCTCGTGGCTTAGGACAGAGTCAGTCCTGAGAAGAGAAGAGGCAGTTCTCCTGGCCTCGCCACCCTTCAGCTCAGAACTCTGATGAGCCTCAGAATTCTAAATTCGAACTTGGCCTCCCGGTCCATTACAAAGATATATGTCAGTTTATGAGGTTAGCACATTATTTAACAGCTTCTTAGCTTAATTTTTAACTCTAAACCATTGACGCATATGGCATGTGGCATGTGGACCTCCATTTGTGCTCTTATCCTGCAAATGTTACAGGCAGGCCCTGGGGGGAAACAATACTATTGTCATTTAGGTTGTGAGGATTAAATGTGAAAAATTATATGAGGGCATAGTAGGTGCTCAGTATGGATGATTCTCTTTTACCTTCCAGCTCATCAATGTTACTAAAAAATGCAGTTGTAGAAGAGAATCCTTCCCTAGGTAGGGCCACCACCTTCCTTCTTTTCAGTTCCAGGCTGCAGCTTCATGCTGTGTTGACTTACTGGAGCTTTCATGCCCTCAGGCCTTTTCACCGAGAGGCTGATCCACATTTGAGAGCTGAGCTCCAATCCCTCAGTTAACTCTGGCCCCAAAATGACTCTTATGCCAACCAGGAAGCCTGCGGCCCTTTGTGAAGTGGCTCTGGGGTGAGGCAGCCTCAGGGCAGGTGGGGCCTCCAGAACCCGGGCCTTCACAGGTGTCCGGTGATCTGGAGAGACCTGTGGAGGGAGATTCCTGGGTTGGGAAGCAGGGAGGGAACACCAAGGGCTCTCTGCAGAGGTTTTCTAGGTACATTGGCCTGAGCTCAGGAACGGTACCTAGAAAACCAGCAGTGCTTCCTAAAAGGCCAGGGAAGTGGGGAGGGGGGAACAGGAGCTGACAGACCTGGGCCTCAGCAGTTCAGGACTCGGGGAAGCCAGGCTGCACTGGAACCAGCAGAAATGGTGCACTCTGCTATGTTCCTCAACTCGCTGTGGTGTATCTACCTTATACTTCAAGTACCTATTTATTGTCCACATTTTAAACAGCAAGTAGGAGTATGCTCAGTCATCAGAAGATGGCACTACGGACTTCCCTGGCGGTCCAGTGGTTAAGACTCCGCCTTCCAATGCAGGGGACGCAGGTTCGATCCCTGCTTGGGGAACTAAGATCCCACATACCACGCAGTGCGGCCAAAAAGAAAAGAAAATGGTGCTGGGCGAAGGAGGACGTGCAGGCAGAGGGAACAGAATGTGCAAAGAGTTGGAAGCATAGAGGATGTGCTATGTCAAAGGGCAGTTCATCATTCAAAGATGAAACTGACATCGGTAGGGGGTTGGAAGCAGAGGAGTTTGCAAAGATAATCTGGTCGTATTGAAATGGCCTGGAAGCATTCTGATCCTGCCTCATGAATCACAGAGAAAAATGCCCTTAAGACATTTTTCCTCATGATTTCCTCCTCATTAGAAAACTCTCATTTCCTGTAAACTTTAGGAAACGTTTCCATATTGGTTACTGCATGTCAAGGAATGTTTAATCCATATATCGGTTGGACCTCATGCTGGTTGAATTTTGAATCTGTCTATCATTATCTATCTGTATATATTTTTAATCACCAGAAATAGAAATGTATTTAGAAACAAAGAAAATTTAATTTTTAATCACAGGGAAGTTCATCTGATAAGTTTGGTGTCACACTTAGTTCTAGGAAACAGATCCTTGAAAATCACTATTAAAAAAAAAAAAAAGAATTCCTGTAGCCTCAAGATGTCAAAAACAAATTTTACAAATATTTTCAACATATTCAAATGCTAAAGAGGGCTGTAACTCTCAGAAACGGGACCTATTTGGTCATCCAGGATAGTGTTCCGCTCCCTTAAGATGAAGACATGTGGGCCCACATGGAGGCAAAGTATAAAAGCCTTTAGATTGGTACTCTGCCAAATTGTATCTAAAGGGCCTGGGGGTTAGGGATGCAGCAAGTTCACCTCCATACCTATCCTGCACCCACCTCCCATGCCTGCTTGCTTTTAACTCTCTATCACCTCTCATGTTAAACCCAGGTTGGGTACTTTTGATGATAAACACTAGTTCTTTATACCTATTGTTGGTATAAATGCAACATTGTTTATTTGCCAGATCCCTGAGAGGCAAAGATCTAATTAATCTATTACAGCTTCTCTTGGCAAAAAGTCAAACCTTTCAAATGGGAAACATGGGTCGATATCATCAGTTTGTTTTGCAACAGAGCTGGCGGGATTGCTCCAGACAAATCAGCCAGACTCCGCTCAGCATGTTCTGAGGTTCAGGCAAGCTGGGAATTAGCAGGCTGGGGAGGCAGGAGAGGGAGCAGTCCTGTTTGGGCATGTTAAGCAGGAGAGGCCAGAAGCATCCACCAGGCCAGTGTCCAGTGCCCTCTGCAGTGGAACAGCTGTGCCTGTGTCTCCAGACCTGCGACTGGAAGAGGGAAGATGTGGCTGCAGGTGGGGCCTCAGACGCCCCCCAGCATGTCCCTGTAATCTTCCAAACAGTGTACTTGAGGGTAGGGGCTCAGCTCTGCTGAGCAAAACTCTCTCCTGAGGCTTGTCCTTAGGGGCATGGCCACTCATGGTAAGGGGGTTAACCAGATCCCCCAATAAGGCCTCCCAGGGACGCCTGGTACTGGAGTCGGCCTGGTGGGAGTGGGAAGTTTGGTTTAGTTTATTTTTAAGCTATAATCTTTCATGTTTTCCCCAAACCTTAATGGCATCTGAACCCTGAACTGGTTGCCCTTTTCAAGGCTTCTCTCTCTTATAGGGACGCAAAACAAACGCCAGTTCATTGAAATGACAACTATGGAAAAGAAGGAGAAAGATGAACCCATGAACTCTCGCTCTCTGCAAAGTGAGAGAAAACCTCAAAGTTCTCCATCCAAGAAACCTGCGAGTGACGCAACCGTCCTCAGAAGACCTTTAGTACATGATTTTGGCTCTTTAGATCTCCAGGCACAAATGCTAAACCATCAAGAGATTTCCAAACTGGCTCTGTGACATCTGTCCCCACAGGGTGGGCACAGTGTGACCAACGTTTGGCAGGAGGGTAGAGGGAAGGGGACATGGCTTTCTCTACAGCCCTATCCAAGCGAACTTTCTGCAGTAGTGGAAATGGTCTACAGCTGCTCTAGTGCCGTATCCGCTAGACACATGTGACTACTGAGTGCTTGAATGTGGTTAGTGCCACTAGGCAACTGAATGTTTCATTGTGTTTCATTGAAATTAATATAAGGGAGTTTCCTGGCGGTCCAGTGGTTAGGACTCCACACTTTCACTTTCCAAGGGCACAGGTTCAATCCCTGGTCGGGGAGCTGAGATCCCACAAGCCCCGAGGTGTGGCCAAAAAAAAAAAATTAAATTTAAATGGCCACACATGGCCAGTGGCTCTCGTATTAGCACAGTTAGAAGTTGTCTGATCTTGAGCTGCTAAGAGAGGGCAGGCAGCTTCAGTTCCTCCGGGTCTCCTCTTTTGTCTTACTTCCCTGGATATTCAGCTTCTCCTTTTTCATCCATCTCTGGCAGCTTTGTCACCGAGGCTTCTCCTCAGTTAACCCTACCGCACTGGCCAAACTTCAGCAAGAAGCAACATTACATTATCTGCTTTGAAAAGACCAAGTATGGCTTTCTCCGAGCAGGATGAGGTTGGCAAGGATTGCTGAAGCTGAGTGTGATATACCAAACTTCTAATTTGCTAAAATAATTGGGGAAAGTGCTACTTTCAAACCCCGACATGAGTGAAAGCCACATTTCTGAAATTGATGGGAGGCCAGAGTCCATGTTACTGGAGGTTATGTCTGCTAATCGTCTCGGTGGTCATTTATTAAATGGCTATGGAACATTTATTCCTCTCTGTCAGAGCACTTGGCCCAGAAAGGCAGGCTAGTTCACTGAGATTTTCTACTGTGCCCCAATCCAAAGATTCAGCCTGATTTCTTGTCAACTGGAAATTTGGACTCACATAATCTGCCTTTTCCTCCAAGGATCCACAGGATGTTTTCATGATTGCCTTTGCAACCCAGGTGACCTGTCCCCTACAAAAGTACTGATGAGAAGAGGGAGGCAGGTGGGCCCAGGGGACCGTGTTTTGTACTATTCTGCTCAACCATCCACAGCCAGTTAGATCAGGGCTGGGAATTAACCTCAGAGCTGCCAGTTTCACAGGCTGGCCAGTGACCTATGACTTGGCACAAAAGAATGTCCTCCAACCAGAGTTCCTCTTTCTTGACTGGAAGCAGGGAGACTCTGACACTAGAAATTACAGGTGGGGGATGAGAAGGCAGGAGCCTAGTGGCTTAGGCAGAGACTGGTTTTTGCACAAATGGGGTAGAGCCTTGGAATCTGCTTTTAAAATCCCTCAGGTGATTGAAACACACTGATAACCATTTTGTTTTAATTCCATATGTACTTAGTCACCTCCAAGAGGATGCTTCTACCTCACCTTACACCTTCCATTTGCAACTTTAACATAGGATACAGCCAGTATTTTGCTCTTGTTGGTAGTACTTCAGTGTAAGGCTTTCTATTTAATATTTCTTGAGAAGAGATTGCTAGTAGTGGGATTCCTAGTCTAAGAGATACTTATCTTTATGGTTCTTGCTACATAGTACCCTCCAATGGGTTGTGTGAATTTACAGCATCATTGGATAACTGGGTATGTCAGTTTCACCACAGCCTTTGCCAGTATTGGGAATAACACCATGTTGCATTTCCCTCCTGATTCTCCATATTTTTTCAGTAAGAAAGTGCCTCAAGTCTGCTTTCATTTGCATTATCTTTGACTATAATTATGATAATCGTTAAGATAAGGTTTCCCATCGGTGTGTTTACTGTGTTTCCTCTTCACCATTTCCAAAAGTAATGCCCCCTTCTCCTGCTACTAAACCTTTCCCCCAATATTTTCAAAAACACGACATAGCATTCAACATTTCCAGTGGCAGCATCGTAAAACCCCACCGGTCAGAAGAGCAGCCTTTTGCCATGTTAGTTAAACCTCTACTGGAGTGTTGTACTGGAGTGTTGTCCAGCAGTGTTCTGCACACAATGACTGGCACATGCGCTTATCAAGGAGCTGTAACCCTCTGGTTATGTGGCCACGCTGTTCAGTGGTCCTATAAAGATAAGGCAACTGGATTAAACAAAATTAAACCAATTCCGTAACTGCAGGACTGCTTAGAACCTGCAACAATCCTTTAACGAATGCTTGGTGAACATGTAAAGAGGAACATGCATGAGGTACATTTCCCAAATCTATTTTGCCTGCCGTAGAATCCTTGTACACTGAAGCATACTGACCAATGGTGTCCCGAAGAGGGTACTTTGAGAAACCCTCTCTGGTCCAGAGGTCACGCCCACAGTGTGTGGACAGAAGCTGGAAAAATTCTGGCATCTCTCAGTGACTCCATGTCAGACACTGATACACAGTGACAAAATACACACCTATCTCAAGAAATACTTTAAATAATATATTTGAAAAGTCAACAAGGATGTCAGGAAGATATTTTGTGGTGTGAAAAGGAAAGCTACAACATGGCATGCGGAAAAGGATCCCATTTTTGTTTAGAAAAAAAGGTATGTCTTATTGATTACTTCTTGTCCCCTCCAATCCCCACCACCACTAGAATATGTTTCCAACAACAAAAATGTCCAATCACACAGACCATTCTAAGTTTGTTTAAAACTTTAGGGTGTGGTTATATTGATAGACTATTGTGTTTGCTGATTGCACTGTCCTGTTTTATGCTTTATATTTTATGCTTTATATTTTATGCTTTATATTTTATTTTAAGATGTCTTTATATTATATCAATATTTTTTTGTTTTACCAACAGAATGCTGTTTACTTAATAATAAAGTTATTATAACAAATGCTGGAGAGGGTGTGGAGAAAAGGGAACCCTCCTACACTGTTGGTGGGAATATAAGTTGCTGCAGCCACTATGGAGAACAGTATGGAGGTTCCTCAAAAAACTAAAAATAGAGTTGCCAACTGACCCTGCAATCCCACTCCTGGGCACATATCCAGACAAAACTATAATTCAAAAAGATACATGCACCCCTATGTTCATAGCAGCACTATTTACAATAGCCAGGGCATGGAAACAACTTAAATGTCCATCAACAGATGAATGGATAAAGAAAGATGTGGTACATATATACAATGGAATACTACTCAGCCATAAAAAGGAATGGAATAATGCCATTTGCAGCAACATGGATGGACCTAGAGATTATCATACTTACTTCACTTATCATACTAAGTGAAGTAAGCCATAAAAGAAAGACAAATACCATATGATATCACTTATGAATGAATCTAAATGAATCTAAAATATGACAGAAATGAACTTATCTATGAAACAGAAACAGACTTACAGACATAGAGAACAGACATTTGGTTGCCAAGGGGGAATGGAAGTGGGGGAGGGATGGATTGGGAGTTCGGGATTAGCAGATACAAACTAGTATTTATAGAATGGATAAATAACAAGGTCCTACTATAAAGCACAGGAAACTATATTCAATATCCTGTGATAAACCATAATGGAAAGACTATTAAAAAATGTATATATATGTAAAACGGAATCACTTTTCTGTACAGCAGAAACTAACACTAGTTGAAATTAAATCAACTATATTTCAATAAAAAATAATAAAGTTATTAAATAAACTCTACTAAACTTTAAAAAAGTTATTACTAAATTAAATTTATTATGAAACTTGTTTCTCTCTATTACATATTGTCTGAGAAGAATGTTTTCACAAAGAGTGTGTGTTTGTTTTATAACCAAAGGGAAAAATAAAGCTATTTTTATTTGGGGGTAAAAAAAGGCAATAGCAAAAATAACATTTGAGCATCTACTGTGCCCAGGCACAGCAATTATCTGATATCATTTAATCCTTCCAATTATTATGCCCATTTACACATAAGGGAACTGAGGCACAAAGCAGTTAACTGACTTGCCCAAGATCATACTGTATGTGGTGGAGCAGGGGTTTTTAAAAATTGTGATAAAATATATAAAACATAAAATTTATCATTTTCACCATTTTTAAGTGAAAACATTATGTTTTCAAAGTTTACTCATGTTATAGTGTGTATCAGTACTTCATTCCTTTTTATAGCCGAATAATATCCTATTGTATGGATATACTACATTTTGTTTATCCATTCATCTGTTGATGAACATTTGTCTTGTTTCCTTTCAGCGAATGTGAATGATGCTACTATAAACATTAGTACACAAGCATCTGTTTGAATCCCTGCTTTCAATTAGTTTGGGTATGTAGACCTATGAGTGGAGTTGCTGGAACATAAAGTAATTCAATGCTTAAATTTTGAGGAATCATCAAGCTGTATTGCATATCTGCACCATTTCCCATTACCTACCAGCAATGCACAAAGTTTCCATATCCTCATCAACATATATTTTCTGTTTTGTCTTGTTTTATAATAGCAATCCTATAAGGGTGAAGTGGTATTCATTGTGGTTCTGATTTGCATTTCCCTAGTGATTAGTGATGTTAAACATCTTGCCACGTGTTTACTGGCCATCTGTATATCTTCTTGGTAGAAATGTCTTTTCAAAGCCTTTGCCTATTTTTGAATTGGGCTGTTTTGTTGTCATAGTTGAATTTCAGGTGTCCTTTATATATTCTGGTTACTACTCCCTTATCAGACACATGATTTGTAAATATTTTCTCCCAATCTGTGGGTTGTCTTTTCACTCTCTTAATAGTGTCCTTCGATGCACAAAATTTTTCATTTTGATGAAGTCCAATTTATCTATTTGTATTCTTTTTTGGCTTGTGCTCTTGGTGTCATAGCCAAGAAATCACTGCCAAATCCAGTATCATGAAGACTTTGTCCTATGTTTTCTCCTAGGAGATGTCAAATGACAAAAATAATACAATTTCGTAGTGAATTTGATGTCCTTTAGTAAAAGGAAAACAATCAATGGACGCGAGTACAGTGCCTTCAGGCAGTGGGACACACTACCTAGAAATTTTGGGCAAAAGCAAGTTGTTTTTTTTTCTTTATTTTTTACTTTTGGCTGTGTTGGGTCTTCATTGCTGCACACGGGCTTTCCCTAGTTGATGTGAGTGGGGGCTACTCTTCATTGCGGTGCGCGGGTTTCTCCTCGTGGTGGCTTCTCTTGTTGCAGAGCATGGGCTCTAGGCACACAGGCTTCAGTAGTTGTGGCTTGTGGGCTCCAGAGTTGTGGCTCACGGGCTCTAGAGGGCGGGCTCAGTAGCTGTGGCACACGAGCTTCATTGCTCCGTGGCATGTAGGATCTTCCTGGACCAGGGCTCGAACCCGTGTCCCTTGCATTGGGAGGTGGATTCTTTTTTTTTTTTGCGGTACGCGGGCCTCTCACTGCTGCGGCCTCTCCCGATGCGGAGCACAGGCTCCGGACGCACGGGCTCAGCGGCCATGGCTCACGGGCCCAGCCTCTCCACGGCATGTGGGATCTTCCCGGACCGGGGCACGAACCCGTGTCCCCTGCATCGGCAGGCGGACTCTCAACCACTGCGCCACCAGGGAAGTCCCAAGAGCGAGTTTTATAGAGTATCGACAGAGGCAACTCGGAAACAGGACATGATTGGCTGGGAGGTCGGGAAGTTTCTTACGAGGCCTGCAGGTCCTATTCTCTAGGTAACATAGCTAAACGAAGCTGAGTTGGAAGATTGTGATTGGTATATGTGAGGTTTCCTTGACAGAGAGGCATTTCCCATAAGTGTAGGCTGGCTTGGGTTTAGATTTGTGATGTAGGCCAGGCCCCTGAGGAGGTCACCATTTTGTGGGTGCTGATATACCAACTACCTTTATCAGAGTTTTATAGTTTGGTTTTTACGTTTAGGTCTTTTGCCCATTTGGAGTTAATGTTCGTATATGGTGTAACATTAAGGGTCCGGGTCCAAGTTCACTCTCTTGCATGAGGATATCCAGTTTTCCCAGCACCATTTATTGAAAACACTGTCCTTTCCTACTTGAATGGTCTTGGCACCCTTGTTGAAGCAGAGTTTGGAATCCCACTCTGTTGGACTTTATGTGTTACACTTTTTTGTAGTGGAGTGTGTGCCCCAGTTTTCTCTAAAGCAGTCTCTGTCTCTCAGACCCAGAAGGACTGTCACAGGCCAGGCCTAGAGAGCTCCTGACATGCCTCCCAGGTAGGGTGAGAAGACCTCAGACATCGCCCAAGGCTGCTCCCTGAGGCTGCCGCGCCAGCTGACCCAGCCTGGCTCAGGGACTGCCCAGACCAGTTTGCAGGGTTTCTATTCACCGGGAGCTGGTTCCCTGGCCACAATGGTGGTGTTTTTTTCTTTCTCTCTTTCTGGCTGTATTTCTTCTCAAATTCCCTCTCTCTCCCTCTCCCTCTCCCTCTTCCTCTCCCTCTCTTTCTCTCTCTTCTCTCTTCCCTCTCAGTCCCTGCATGGTCCCTGCCAACCCCCCGGCCAAAGGCCCTGGGCCCCCAACTTCACTTCCACACCCATGTCCAAGGCTGGGGGCCCCTTTCCTGCCCTGGGCCCCCTGTCAAACCAACCATGCTCTGACCCAGAAGTTTCTATTTTTTTAATGGACATAAAATTATCAATAATTACATGCCCAGAAATCCTAACAATAACAATTCACATTTATTGGGTGCTTCCCAGACATAGTTGACATACTGTGTCATTTATTCCTCACAACAGACCTGTGAGGCCAATACTATTATTATGTCCCATTAACAGAAGAGAACTAAGGTGTGAGGGCTCAAATTCTGTGCCCGAGGTCACTCAGCAAGTAAGTGGCACAGCCAGGATTCAAACACCACCTCCCAAAAATGCTTCTGAGCTGGACTGTCTGATGCCCACTCTTGGTTGGTGACCATGGCCATTTAATGAACATCTATGTGTGCTAGCCATTGTGGGGGGTGTGTGTGTGTGTGTGTGTGTGTGTATAAGAGAGAGCAGTGGTGGGGGAGAGAGAGAGAAAGAAAAAGAGACTATTCTCAGGACATGAAGCCCCAGAGAAGAAATTACCTTCCTAAGGCCAAGGGATGGTAGGCAGGGGTAGAATTAGGTCTCAAAGTCAGTTTTCAAACTCCAGACTTTCTTGTAACCGATGGCCATTGGCCCTCTTACCGAGGTAGGGGAGCAGATTAGGGACAGAAAGCCAACAACTGAGGTAACTTATGAAAGTTCTTGAACACTTACCAGGACCCCTCACTGGGACCCCTCCCCCTTCCTCAGGCCTGGCTCTGTTCTCTGGCTCTGTCTTCCCAGTACCTCCTGGCTGGACTCACTGATACTGCTTTTCTAGCAGGCTCAGGCCTGCCCCCATTCTGAAGAAGTTCCACCAGCCAGGCCTGCACAGGGCAGGGGATGAAGAGGTAAACAAGACATGTTTCCACCTTCAAGGAATTATCAGTCTGGGAGGGAAGGGGACTCATTAGCCAGAGACCTAGGAGTCAATCCCCCGACACCTGCTTCTTTTGCCCTACAGCATACCCATCGCCACATCGTACTGGGTTTACCTCCTTCTTGCCTCTCAGTTCTGTCCACTTTCTCCTCTCTAATCCAAGCGGTCATGATCTGCAAATGCTAGCTCTTAGCAGAGGGAGATGTGTGTGCACATGGCATTGTAAGACGACAGGAAAGGGAACCCACCAGATCTATCTAGAGAGGGTCAGAAAGGGCTTTACTGAGGGGGCGATCTGGGTTCTGAAGGGTGAATAAGAGTTTGCAGGTGGGAAGGTGGGAAAACCTATTTGAGGGGCATCAGATTCCAGTATAAAATCTTTTTTTCAAAAATTTTTATTAGAGTATAGTTAATTTACAATGTTGTGTTAGTTTCTGCTGTACAGCAAAGTGTATCAGTTATACATATACCTATATCCACTCTTTTTTAGATTATTTTCGCCCGTATAGGTCATTACAGAGTATTGAGAAGAGTTCCCTGTGCTACACAGTAGGTTCTTGGCGCATAAAGTCTTGAAGGGCCCCTTAGGGTGTCTGAAGAATGGCAATAATTTAGAATTCATGATGGGGTGGTGAAGTGACAGTGGGGCTGCATCAGCAGGCAGGGCAGATTAAGCCTTTTCCCTGTAGACCACGAGGAACCACGGAAAGACAAAGTCTCCAAGGGGGAGGTGGGGGAGGGAGCTCTGGTTGAAACTATGTTGTCTCCCCAGCAAATAAACATAGGCTGGCTAAAGATTTCTACGTGGAGTTTGTCCAGATATGAAATATAGATAGCCCTGGGCCCATGTCCAGGCTCCTGGAACTCTGTCATTTTCACCACTGTCCCTTGTCTTCAGCCCTGCTGAAAGATTATAAATAGGGGAATGACTCAGCCCATTTCCTTTTCAGAATGGTCACTCTGGGGGCTGAGTAAGGGGTGGATTGGAGAGGGAGAGACTGCAGGGGACGCTGCGCAATGGCCTGGGGGATCAGGTAGTGGCGGTGGAAATTTGGGGATGGGGGTATAGATGTTGAGGAATGAGGGAGAATGAGGTAAGTTTCTAGCTTAGATGGATTGGCAGAGAAAGGCCTTACCCAGCTCCCCACACAAGGAAAGTCTCCTTGCCACTTCTTCTCTGCTCTCCACCTTAAGAAGATGGAACACTGATCTGATTGGTCAAATTCCACGGTGATGGTGAGGTCAGGTTTACTTGTGCGTGGTGGGGTCACGGAGCATCAAAAAAAGACACACAGGAGGGTGATTCTCTTCCCTTCATCCATACCTGAGTACACTCGCCTTTGCTTCTCTAGGCAGCAAAGGAGGAAATGTGCCCAAAACAAACAAGGGCTGGGGGAGAGGGAAAGGTCCTCTTTCAGCCTGGGCCCTGGGCTCCACCCCAGCTTTATCAGAGAGCCCTGGGCACTGGGCAGGTCCAGAAAAACAAAGCACACCTTGTATCTCCTGCCGTTGCCCTTGGTGCCTGTTTCCCTTGGGGATCTCTGGGCCAGAGAGGGGAGTGGCTGGCAGTCTTCACGTCCTCAAAACCCCTGCCTTTATTCTAACAGCTCAGTCCAGAGGGAGGGAAGGGCTAGGGGAGGGGGAGATGAAGGGATTAGCAGAAACTAACACACCACTGTAAAGCAATTATACTCCAATAAAGATGTAAAATAAAATAAAATGAAATGAGGAAAGAACACCTCACGGCCAGGGTTGTCTGGCAGAGTCATTAAATGCGGTCACACCTGTGACAGCACTTAATAAACCATAAACCTCTGCACGGCATAAAGATGTGTCATTCTTCTCACTCTTCCCTTGGGAATAAAAAGCAGGGTGCCTCTGATAAACATCTGGCCTGATAAACATCTGGCGATTCTCAGATTCTCAACTCCACCCAGCTTCTCTCCAATCAGCCTTCCCTCCAGCTTCAAAACAATGCCATTTATTCCTTCCCCCCAAACACTCTCTATATGTTTCTTCTCTGATCCTTAGCCCTTTGGTCTTTCCCTCCCCACGGGCTTCTTCCTTTTTTTCTACTAATATGTATTGGTCTCCCCGGTATTAAAATAAGAACTATACCCCCCACACACTTCTGCTTAGTCCTCTTGCCCCTTCTAGCGACTACCCTATCCCCTCCTTCTCCCAGACTTATACTTTTACAGGCTTTTGCAGTTTATAAAGTTTTTTTTTCTTTTTTTGCACCCATTATCTGTTTTTTCATATCATTAAGATCAGAATAAAACTTTGAGGTTAATAGTACTCGCCCAGTTTTGCAGATGAGAAAGTGAGTATCAGACTAGGGTCCAGCAGAATCCTAGCTCTCTCTTTGATACCTCACTGCCTCCCTTTGATGCTAAGCTTTTTAAATGAGAGGCCTGGATCTGCCATCTCCATTTCCCTGCCTCCAACTTCTCGTAACCCCATATAATCCATTCACTGCTTCAACCGCTGGACCGCTGGACTCTCTTCAAGGTCACCAGGGCCAATAGCTCCTCGCCAGCTGGTCCACTTCAGAGGCCCCTCACAGACCTTACTCCTCTTAAACCTTCACTGGCATGCATCTGATCCTACCCACTGCCTTCTCTTTCTTCAAATTCTCTCTTTCCTTGGCTTGAACTAGAGCTTGACATCCACCACAGAGAAGGAGGTGATGGAGAGAGTTCCTTTTGTGTCTGTGGTTCCTGTAACTTGGTTGTGTGATGTTAACCCAGGTGCGTCATGGAACCGTCACTTTGGAAATCTGCCTCCACAGGGTGCTCTGAGCTGTGGCAGGATTTCAAAAAGTCCATCCCACCAGCAGCAGCTCAGTTGCCAAGGGCTTTCCCCGAAAGAACAAGTTACCTTGGTTTTGACCAACTTGGCAGAAGATGGGTTTTTGATTTGATGGCAAATAGGCTCAGAGCTGTCATATCTTATGACTTGGCTGGGCCTGGGAAGGTTAATGTCAGAAGTCTGGGACAGAGAGAAAGGGTCGCTACTTGGACCTAGACTCTCCCAATAGGCGTGGAACAGGGACCGGGGAGACAAACCCAGCTGTAGGTGATGGGGTAGGGGTGATATCTAGTTCTGCATCATCCAATATGGTAACCACTAATCAGATTTATATTTAAATTAAAATGAGGACTTTCCTGGTGGCACAGTGGTTAAGAATCCATTTGCTAATGCAGGGGACACGGGTTCGATCCTTGGTCCGGGAAGATCCCACATGCCGCAGAGCAACTAAGCCCATGCGCCACAACTACTGAGCTTATGCTCTAGAGCCCGCAAGCCACAACTCCTGAGCCCGCGATCCACAATTACTAAAGCCCACATGCCTAGAGCCTGTGCTCTGCAACAAGAGAAGCCACCGCAATGAGAAGCCCGCATACTGCAACAAAGTGTATCCCCCGCTCACCGTAACTAGAGAAAGCCCCCATGCAGCAACGAAGACCCAACGCAGCCAAAAATAAAAAATTAAATAAATAAGTAAATAAATTAAAATGAAATAAAATTAAATATTTAATACCTTAATCTTACTAGCCTCCTTGCAAGTGTTCAATAGTCACATGTGGCTAGTGGTTGCCATATTAGACAGCACAGATGTAGAACGTTTCCATCATTGCAGAAAGTTCTGTTGGACAGCACTGATTTTAGACCATTGGATACAGAACCAAAGGTAAGCAGTTGGCTAAGAGAGAGTAAGAGATAGGTGAGCACATCAAGCATGTCAGGTAAGAGGGGGCTACACCTTGGGCTTCCCTGGTGGTGCAGTGGTTGGGAGTCTGCCTGCCGATGCAGGGGACACGGGTTCGTGCCCCGGTCCGGGAGGATCCCACGTGCCGCGGAGCGGCTGGGCCCGTGAACCATGGCCACTGAGCCTGCGCGTCCGGAGCCTGTGCTCCACAACGGGAGAGGCCCGCGTACTGCAAAGAAAATAAAAAAGAGGGGCTACACCTAAGCTGAAGGCAGGGAGGCAGCAAGGTGGGCAGACACTATAGAAATGCCCCCCTTTCCTTCTCTGTGGTCATCGGCAGCATGAATGTTAGGGCTATCGCATCAGAGCCACGTGTGTTTCCCCAAAGCGGGATGGACATCCTTCAGGGAAGAAATGGGTCTTCAGATAGGATACACATGCTAGGATGGGCATCAGCGAAGTGGGGGACACCCCTCTTTCTCTCCAGATGTTGATCTCTGTGTCTAGACACGGGGCTGGGTTAGTAGATGTTTGGAATGGAGACCTAGGGATTAGATGTTGAGGGAGTCAGAAATTTGGGACTCAGTTGCAGTTGCCAAAAAGTCACTTTTGTCACTGCCACTTCTGAATCTAAAAGTTTAGATGACTTATTAACTCTTCATTTATTTCTGTAAATTCAGTGATGAGAATTGCTTTGCTAATGATTTGCTTAGAGATGAGTCCTTTAAAGAATGAACAAAGTGAGTCCCTATTTGAAATAATTCTTATGCTCTGTGTTCAGGAAAGAGAACAAGTGAAGCCAGCGAAAGATCTGGGACCTGGAAAATCTTTATTCTAATCTGATTCACTCCTTAAACTGTAAATTCCAAGGGGTAGCTTCAGGCATGGCTGAAGCAGCAGGCTTAACACTGTTGGTTCCCAACAATTTCAACAAGAGTTCCAGGGCTGACCTTCGTTGGCCTGACATGGGTTACTGCCCAGTTTTGAACCAATAACAGGTCACCGAGAAATGTAATGCTCTGATTAGCCAGCTCTGATCATGTGCCATACCTGAGGCAGGAGGTGGGGTCAGCTTCACCTAGACCACTAGGCCTCTGAGTGGAGGTGAAGTAATTCTGCAAAGCAACCCAAACTCTGTAACCCAGAGAAGGAAAACGGATGCTAGGCTGGCCATAGCTGCCCACTACACAGTCTTTAATCAATGATAGCTATTATTATTGTAAAACCATAGCAGAAAGGTTAAGCCGACATTTACTAAACACGGAAGGGTAGGGAAGGCTTTGTGGGACATCGTAAGGTCTCAATAAATGTTTATGGAAGGAAAAATGTATGAAAAAACAGAAGCATACATTCAAATGTAATCTTGTTCTATGGGAAAAGAAAAGGCATCGGAGGGAATGAGGGTGCAATTTGACTGAGTCTAGGAAACAAGCCAGGAGACAAAGGATAGGGATAAATGGCACATTTCTGAGAGGAGCTCCTTAGAGACAGGGCTAAGGGCTGTTTAATTAACATGTAAAACTGCTCTGTAGGAAGGGTGTATATAAGGAACTCTCAGGGGTTTACTGATGACAGAACTCTGGGAGTAGGGATGGGAAGGAAGACGGGAAGTTCTCATGAACCTGAGAAGGTGGGTAAAGAAGTGGTCGCTGAGCTTTAATGAGGAGAAAGCAAGAAGTGACTCTAGGGGTCAGCTTCTAACTACTGCCCATGAAGTTGAGGAACTCAAGCTACTGCTCATGGCCAAGGAAAGGACCTGGAATTTAGTGTAGACGGTTTCTTGAGAACTTGAGCTCAAGACAGTTCCTGTTTCTAGACAGGAACACAGGTGAAACACTAAATAATCGTTTGAGGACCAAGAGGCCCATTAAAGAATGATGTGTTGGCACACGGGATACATGCACAGTTCTGGCCCATTTTCATTGAACATAGAGGAGGTCTGAGAAACGGCAATTAAAATTTCTGAAGGGCTGGTACAGAGCTTGGATAACAGGGACAGGAAATTTTTAGGGTCCAAAAGGCAAAGATTAAGACAGAGCAATCACTGAAATATGTAACACTGAGCAGACGAAATGCAAACTTACTCATCGAATGTGGAAATTCTGGGGAGGAAACTTGGGTGACATGAAATTTAGTCAAAGGAAGGCCTGAGCCTCTGTTTTTCCTCTGTGTGGTGGAGAAAATAGTGCTTAAATCACTATTGTGATGAGGACTGAATGAGATCAGTTAGGTGACGGTGCCTGGCACAGAGGAGGTGCAGGTAAAATTAAAGCAATCTGGAGTCCCCATGGGATTCTCAGTGACATGGTATTGTCGGCAGCACATGGGAGCTCGAGTCAGGAGACATGAGTGTGAGTCTGGGCTCCAATCCAGGCTTCATTTTCTCCATCTCTAAAAGGCAAAAGCAATACCTACCCCACGGGGCTATTACGACAATGAAATGTGATCCTGCATTCATTCAATGAGTGTTTATTGAACGCAGACTACTTGCCAGACGGCAGGCTAGGTGCTGGGTGGGGATACAATGATGAATAAGGAAAAGTCTTGTCTTCATGGAGCTCAGCATTTAGTAGGAGGGAAGGACAGAGGATAATTGCAAATTGAATGACACTTACTTTGAGAGGGATGGCGCTATGACAGTGCCAAGAGGCTTTGAAAACGGTAGTGCACCAAACTAATATGATTTAACACTGCACTTGTATGCATTCCCTATCACTGCTGGAATAAATCACCACAAACTTAGTCGTTTAAAACAACACAAGGGGACTTCCCTGGTGGCGCAGTGGTTGAGAGTCCGCCTGCCGATGCAGGGGACGCAGCTTCGTGCCCTGGTCCGGGAAGATCCCACATGCCGCGGAGCGGCTGGGCCCGTGAGCCATGGCCGCTGAGCCTGCGCGTCCGGAGCCTGTGCTCCGCAACGGGAGAGACCACAACAGTGAGAGAGCCCCGCGTACCGCAAACAAAACCCACCACAACACAAATGTATTATCTTACAATTCTGGAGCTCAGAAGTCAGAGATGGATTTTACAGTCTGTGTTAAAAACAAAGGCTACGTTCCTTCTGGAATATCTAGGGAATAACCCGTTCTTTGCCTTTTCCAGCTTCTAGCAGCTGCCTGCATTCCTTGGCTCCTGAATGCATCACTCTGACTTCTGCTGCCATTGTCACATCACCTTCTCTGTCTCTGACCCTCCTGCCTCCTTCTTATAAGGACCCTTGTGATTATATTGGTCCCACCTAGATGATAACCCAGGATAATCTCCCCACCTCAAACTCCTTAATTCAGTCACATCTGCAAGGTCCCTTATGCCATGTTCGGGAACATATTCATAGGTTCTGGGGATTGAGATGTGGACATCTTTGGGGGGCCATTATTCAGTCTACCACAGCACTCCTGGGCTATATAGGGTGAAATGGGCTACCCTTAGAAACCAGTAAGCACACTGGGCTACCTTTGAACACCAGCTTGCTGATGGTATTCTATTAAGTCAAGTCTTGAGGGAGGGGAGCAGAGTGGGTATTGGAAGGCTGATTGCAGGTGCCCCCTCAGAATACACTGTCACCCGGTAGATCCCTGTAGAGTCATAAAGGAAACACTAGGCAACAAGTGAAGGTACTGGCTGCTGCCATTCAGGAGCTCTGAGGCCTCGGGCAAGGATATTACTTCTCTAAGAAGTCCCAAACTCCACCTAAGTCAATGGGGACAAATAGAACTACCTGGAAGGGTTGGAGTGAGGATACTGAAAATATCATCCATGAAATCACCCAAGACAGTGCCTGATCCTCAGTAAATGGCGATTTTGGAATGCCTCCTGAATTCACCCCTCCCTTTCTCTTTCCCCTTTGCTGTGGCCACTGCCTCCGTCCAGGACTCTCAGAAACTATCATCGCTTGCCAATCATGTCACATGCCTCAGCTTGGCCGTAGTTAGGAGCAACAGCTTTAAATCCCAGCAAACGAGCCCCTATTAACCATGAAATCTGGAGCAAGTCTCTTAAGCTCTCTAAGCTTCAATTTCCTCCTCCGTACAATGGGGATAAAACGGACTATGGAACCAGGCTGTGCTGAGGATTTAGTGAGATGATGAATGGGAAGGGCTTAGCATAGTGTCAGGCACACACACACACACACACACATCAGTGTTATTCTTCTCAAGAGGCCTGACCTCCTTTCAGCCACACTGAAACCCACTTCTCCCTGAACCAGGCCTCAAACATGTATACCTGAGGGGCACCGTTTATAAACCCTTCCCTCCGCCTCCAATATTCTGTGTGTCCTATACTATCCTCCTCATGCCTCAGTTCTACTCTGCTTCTCAGTAACTTGTGCAAGCTTTACTAGCCTTCTCAGTTATGGCTATTTATGCAGGCCTCTGCCTCGATCCTGGACACGAATTCCCTGAGGAAAGGTGTTCTTCTGTGTAGTCGGTTGGAAAAGTACACCCCTCCTTGCCTGGCCTCAATTTCCTTATTTGGAATGAGCCCATTAGACTGTGACGGCAGAAAGGGCCCTTCCAGCTCTGAGATCTTAAACTGACAGAACTTTAAGTAGCAGGGACCTGGTAGATTACCTAGTTCACCCCTATCCTTTTCCAGAAGGGGAAAGTGAGGGCCTGGTAGGGCCTTCGCTTAATGCGCGTCTCTCTCGGGCCTCCCAGGCAAGGCTCCCCCGAGGGCATGCAGCGCGTTTTCCTAACTCGGCAAGGGGAGACTCTCCGGCGTCTTCAGGGCTCGCGGCGCCGGAAACACGTGTGTGCTCACCTACGTGTACACACGTGAGCACACCTACAGCAGCAGGGGGCGCTCGGGCCGGCAGGGGGCAGCACAGACCCGGTTTGCAAATACTCGGCGCAGCCCCGAGGGAGGAGGGCGTGCTGCAGTCCCGGCGGTGGTAGCGGCGGTGGCGGCGGAGGCGGCGGCTGTAGGTGCAGCCTCCCAGGTGGGAGGCGGGGGCTGCGGGCGCAGGAAAAGGCGCCTGGGGAGCGGGCGCTCGGCTGGGCCTCCTCGGGCCTGGGCGCGGCGAGTGGGAGCGAGCGCGCCAGGAGCACGCAGGCGCCC
>NW_020174037.1:4745972-4851181 GCF_003031525.2 Neophocaena asiaeorientalis asiaeorientalis | reverse complement strand
CCGGGGGCAGTGTGTTCCCGGCCGGCGGCGGGCCCCTTCTCATGGGCTGCGCGGCCGTGCACATCTCCGCCGCCGGGGCCTCCAAGGCCACCCTCTACTGCCGCGTCTTCCTGCTCGACGGGACCGAAGTGAGCGTGGACCTGCCGGTGAGTGACGGGGCCGGTCCGGGACACTGGCACCCCGCGGCCCTTGGGGCAGCTCCCTTCCCCCGATGCTTCCCTCTGGGGCGCTCCCCTTGTACCTCTCCGGGATCCCCTCCCCCTTCTGCAAGCACTCCTAGTCTGGTTCCCTCTCGGGCCACCCCGTCCTGCTCTCTTCCGGGGCCCCATCCCTGGCCCGCGCCCCTGAGTCCCAAGTCCCCGCCCCCTGGCGCAGGTGACTGGCGTTCCCCTTCTGTCCCCCAGGTTCCTGCATCGGCCTTCTCGGTACTGGATTATTGGTTAGAAAATCTCAAAGCAATGCGGGGCTGCCATGGGGTGGCCCGCTTGCCCCGACAAACTCGCCACCAGGCCTTGGTGGGACGGCAAGGCGGAGAATCCCCCTCGCCTGCTGGCCGGCAGGTGCCCCAAGTTTGGGAGCGAGTCGGGGGACCACTTCTGCTCTCTTCTGTTCCCATCTCGGTGTACCACCCCGCCCCACCCCCCGACCCGGTCCCATCCTAAAGAGCCCCTCTGGCTCGCTGCCTCACAGGCGGCCGGGCGACTTGGGAGCTAACTCTAGAATGGATCCTCGTGGACCAGGCCAACTTTGCACCGGCAGAGCCCCTGCTGGGGCGCTGGGAGTCGGCCCCGGGGTGCTCCCGGGCCTAGGGCGCCGGACTTTCCCCGGGGTCTGTGCGTGGAGCCGCGGAGGCACTCCAGAGCAGCTGCGCCGCGGCCTGAGCCCCGGCCACCCGCCCACAGGTGGTTGCACCCCGCCGCCTCCGGCAGAGAGCTAGGCTGGCGCTGCTGTCCCCGCCTGGGCGTCTGGCTACCAATGTGTCTTTCTAGCCGAAGGGGCCAGATCTGATCAAATCAAATCCGCACATTAGTGGGGCGCCTGCTGTGCACCCGGCGCTGCGGCAGACGGTGCCTTTGGGAATCTTTGGGTGTGACCGAGGACACAGCAACGATTGAGCTTTAGATGAATGTTACAGAGCATCTCGAGGGTTTCAAGGGAAAAAAATAACATACCGGGACTTCGAAAGAAAGCATTTAGGCCTCCTCGGGTGGGGGAAATTGGACGTCGTGAGAGAACTGGGAATATTGTAAGGGTTTTAGATGGGAAAATGAGAGCCTGCCTGGCTTGGGGTTTAACGTTTCCTTGTGTAGGTTTAATTTTGAGACAGTATCAGTTTATGGCGATTTTATTTTTGTGGTTCCTGGTGCTCTCCATAGGATATGATTTTGTTATGATAATACCCTTTGGGGGCCTTTTTATTCATGGAAAAGGAGCCAACATTCCAGTGCTTAGAGCAGTTGTCTTTACAGTAGTATTAAAATGTTACTGCTTCCCCAAGACGGGTCTCTCCAGCTTTTATTCAGCTGGGAGAGGAGGCCTGAAGGGGCTGGGAGGGGCGGTCGGGGGGCAGCCAGTGGTGAGGTGAGTGTGTTGCTTCTGGAGCAGGCAGCTGGTGTGTGGAGAGGATGTGGCATATTCTGCATCTCGGATCTGGGAAAGGAATGCTCTGGTTTGGAACTTTGACAACGCTCATTGCTGATGGTTTTCTTGTCTGTTCCCCGGGGATGATTGGTTTATAAAATGCAATGCTTCTGTCAGGTTTGTGCGACAGGCTTAAGCTGTGTTTCTGGGATGAAAAATGCAAACCCAGTAAGATGCATGCGTAGTGAATAGACCCAAACAGGTACCCAAATGAACAGGTTGGGATGGGAATGCTGACTTAACCACAGCTGGTGGAACCCTGGCCCAGTGTGAGGGGAGGGGAATTTTGCATCCTAAGAGGTTTCTTCACTTTATTAAAGGCTACTTGACAAAAGAATTCACCAGGTTTTCTTATAATGGCAGATTTTTTGATGCTTTAAGATGTTATTTAGTGAACTCCCAATTTTATTTATACAGACACGCATATGTATATATACCCCGTCCAAAGGCAAATCCAGAGCAAATGCTGGCTTTTGTCATGTGAGCCCTTGCCTGGGGAGGAAAGATGGAGAAGAATAAACAGTGAGCACGGCTCATCGATTTAAAGATTTATTAGGCATTAGAACTGCATCACACAGTCTCCTGTGCTCATCTTCCCAGATCCGAGTCTTAGTTCCTGTATTTAATTCTTAGAGTTACAAGGTGAGCTCCAGGCGGCCAGCTCCCCATGAATCTGTAGCATGCGTGTGCCTTCTCAGCCCATTTCACCAAGCTCACTTTTTATGCTGTCCTTTTTGGCATTTAGTCCCACTGGTCATTATTCTCGTCTCCTGCGTTCCTGGATTTTTACCGCTTCCTGGGCCCCGGGGTTGCTTTGCTGCATGGCGCACAGGATTTACCTTTGACCGCCATCTCCCTAAGCTGGATTGTCTGTCTCCAGTCACTCGCACGGGCACAAAGCACACTTGCCAGGCTAACGATAACTCTTCTGTAATTAAAACCCCCTGGTAGTGGTAGCGTCAAGAATTCGTCGCTCAGTATACTAACAGTGGTTATGCATTGTCATAAGCCGCTTTATTCGCTCCAGTCAGGATGCCTATGTTCCAGAATTGCCTCGAACACAGCACCCTCACTGTGATCGTGCTGGGGCACCTCGGATTTCAGTTGTCACCATTTATTGGGCGTCTCTGTGTGCCAAATGCTGGGCTGTGGACCCAAAGGTAAATGAGAGGTGGCCTTGAGGCTCTTGGGAAACACGTGTAGCAGAGCGTCTTTTTATTGTTAAGTGATGCTGAGTGATAATGACAGGCTCACCGGACAGGGTGCTGGTGGATGAATTGGGAGGACTTCCCAGAGACTTGGACACTTGAGGCTCTAGGATGTCAAATCCAGTGTCCCTTGTGCATTCAAAAAAAATTTTTTGTTCTAATTTATTTTTTGGCCACACTGAGCGGCTTGTAGGATCTTAGTTCCCCGGCCAGGGATCGAACCCGGGTTTGAACCCGGGTCCACGGCAGTGAAAGCCCGAGTCCTAACCATTGGACCACCAGGGAATTCCCCATTTTTAGATTACCTGTTGTGTCAGGGCCACTTCTGGGTCAAGCCACGACCCAGCTGTTATATATAACAAAGGAGGAAGCAAATGACAGGGCCTGGGGCCCCTCCCCCAGGTGGTGGCCTTGTCCCCTGACACGCCTGAATGTTCTTAACCTTTGCTGTGGATAGTCAGGATCTTTTTTAAAAAAAAGTCCATTGGTAATGTGCAGTCTGGAGTGGGCTTGCTGTCCAAACCCAGCTTCCACCCTACAGACCAGAGTGCCACCCTGAGCCACTCCTCTTCAGAAACCCTGGCGCTGCCTTGGAAGGTGCCTCCGTGTGTCCGTAGCCCAGCCCTGCCCTGCCCTCAGGTGTGGTCAGGTCAGAGCAGGCAGGACTCCCTCGGCCTGCCTGAGACTCTCCCCTTCTATTAACGCAGCTGAAGATCCCATCATTGTGCTTGGCAGCGGTACCCGCTGTTGACTCATATTAGTTCTCTGTTGACTAAAGCCCTGGCATCGCTTTTGCTCGCGCGGCTGTTGCTCAGCCCCGTCGCCCCCCTCCCCTGCATGCACAGTCTCCCAGCAGCTCTGTGTGGAAAGCCGGGAGGGTGTGTGGCTGGCTGGTTAGCACCCCCCGCCCCCATGCCTTGGAGGGCACGGCCCATTGGCCGGTATTGCATTTGCTGCAGCTGCTTTCACTGTCCCTGGAGCTCCGCAGTGACTTGTATGGTACAGGGCAAGCACCGAGAGTTTCAGGGCAGGAAGATGCATGTTTGAGTCTTGGCAGCTGGGCTGTGCAGCCCTGAGCTACTTGAATCTCGATTTTCTGGTCTTTAAAGTGGGATGATTACGTGACAAAAAGGGTCTGAAAAGCCTCAGGAAACAGCAGGGTGCTGAAGGGTTGCTAGTAGGTTGTAATCTTACACACATCTCAGTGCCTCCTCTTTGGCCTGTGAAAAGTGATTGGGAAGTTTTCTAGAAATGAACATTAAAGAAAAAAAAACAAAGGCTGGGAATTCCCTGCTGGTCCAGTGGTTAGGACTCCGTGTTTTTACTGCCAAGGGCCCCGGTTCGATCTCTGGTCGGGGAGCTAAGATCCCACAACCTGTGTGGTGTGCCCAAAAAAAAAACTTGCTGAATTTCCAGATACACTAATCAGACCTATCAGTACTGAAGATGAGTAGTGGACTCTACCTTGGAGGGCAGGGGTATCTTCACCCTCAATGGTGGGAAGAAATGGGGAACTACATAAGGCCCTAGGAAATAGGAGAAGGCAGCTTCTCATTTCCGTCCTCTCCCAGGGTTCTGGCTGCCATGGACACCCTGCCTTATCCCAGACCTCTGGGTGGCTTGCTTTTTCCTGCTCCTGAGGGAAGGTATTGGCTCAAGGTGGCCCTCCAGGGCTTACCCTGCCCCCATCTCCAACCCCCCCCACCCCCAGACCGTGAATGAGACCATGGGGAGCTTTGGATAACTGTGTGCGTCATGGGGTTGTGTATTATTTTAAAAAATACCTTTGTTTTAAAAGGAGGGCTGCTGGCGAAGGAGGGGAGTGGGCAAGAGAGGTGGGTGGTGAACATCCTTCCCAAGTGGGATAGAGATGCGATCTCTAACTCTGGTTCCCCACTTGCTGGATTGTTGGTGTTAATATGCAGGGAGGGGGAGTCGGCCAGCCTCTCCAGTGCCAGTAACATGACCCTGCGCTGGGCCAGGACTGAACAAATATTAACTTGCTGAGCACTTTCACGTGCATAATCTCATTGAATTCTGTCGCTAGTGCGCTGTTGTGGATGAAGGTACAGGTCTGTTTAATTCTGAAATAGCAAAAGGTTGGGGGCGCGGGCATGGGGAGGTAGAACTTTCCCTTACATTCTTGCATAGGGACTTAGAAAAAAATCCACTCCTTCACCACAGAAATCCTCCGCCCACAGTTTGTCCTCAAAACACGTGTCCCGTCCTTCTCCGCTGCCTGACTCCTGTTGCCAGCCTCCTCCACGGTGCCTGGAGCATTTCTCCTGCAGGAATCTGGTTCTTTGCACTTGGGTTTCCTCCTCGGGCCCCGTGGCAGCTGCCTGCGGGCAGGGTCAGCTGCTGATTCATTTTGGTGTTTCTCTGCAGGTTGGCATGTGCTTTCCTCCCCCACTTGCATTTCACAGGAGAACATGCTGGCAGCAGAAAGATCAGAAAATATAGAGAAGCAAGGGAAGTTAAAAAGATCTAAAATCTCATCAGAGATAATAACCACTTTTAAAATTGTGGTGTGTGTGTCCATCTGTACTTTTCTCTTTGTTTTTAGATATGAATGTTATTTTAAGTGACGACTTTATATGGGTTGGTGAAAGTAAAGTCTCTTTCCCCACCCCTTCAGCACAAATGAATCGGGACCTAGACCCCAAGTTTGTGTCTCTTTAGGGTGGGACCCTTTTCCTCCGCTTTACAGTCCCTGGGACCTTAGCTGGGGCGGGGAGCTCCCTGTGGCCGTCTGAGCTGTGTGCCACCTACTGCCTGCCTAAGAAGAGGGCTCCCCATCCTTGGAGCCCTTCCCCACCAATCACCTCTGCTCTCTGGCAGGTTAATGTCCTGTTGATGGGGCCACAAAGTCCCCTTGCATCTGAGGGCTTGTGTTCTGAACACCTGCTTTGGGGTGGTGACCACTCTCGCCTGCCCAGGGATGCCCAGGCTCTCTTACCAGCTGGGGCTGATATGGCAGAGGCAGGTGGGTGATCTCGCAGCATCCCAGGTGTGTCCCCTCTGCCCTAGGGCCCCTTCATCTCCTTCTGCAGCCTCTTTGGCTTCTCTCTGTAGCTGGATGTATCTCACTAGTCCCACTTGATTTTAATTTCTGGTTTATTTTTGTTTTCGAAAATGTTTTTGTTTGCCCACTTGTTTTCTTCAGTCAGCATAGACTTGTTGAGCACTTATCCTGCATGAAGCGTTCGGGAGGGGTACAGGAGGGATGAGAGAGTCCCAGTCTAGAAGGGGAGACAGTGTAAATATACGAGATAACTCGGAACCCCACATGAGGTAGTACAGGCGTGAGCGATTGAACTGTGGAGTGGATTTGGGAAAGGTTTGATGCCCAAAGTGACATCGAGTTGTCCCGAAGGTTGCCTGGGAGTTCAGCTGTTAGATTTGGTCAGAGGCGTTGGGGCAGGTGCAGACGCATGGAGGATGGGAGCCAGAAAACCCCACTTGTTGGACTTGGGGCTCCTTGGGGTCGGGGAGGATTATGAGCTCCAGCTATGTCCCTGAGTCTTGAAGGAGTAAGTGAGGAACAGAGGAGGGTCTCAGGCTGGTAAGAGCCAGGGGCCACTGTGTGTCAGTCCTGTGCTAATTGCCTAAGTGACTGTTTTGTTGGACCCTCACAGAACCTCTTTTGGTGGTTACTGTTGTTAGCCCTGATTTGTGAGGGGGAGAATCAGGGCTTAGCAGGCTGGATAAGAAACTTGCCCGTGTCACACAGCAAAGGCAGACTCTAGTTTCGAGCTCAGATAGTCTGCCGGGAGAAGGTTTGTGTCCTCTGACCCAGGACTGGGCATGCGAGGGGTGGGAGTGGCGGGGTTCTGAGCCTGCCCCAGAGGCCCCGAGGTGGGTGGGGACCCTGAGCCTCAGAAGGGTGTCCTCCTTTCCAGGCCACTTGGGGTTTCCAGACATCAGATTCACATCTGTACTCATATTCAGTGAGTGTAGTTTTGCCCAGAGTGCATTCTGGTTTGAGGCCCATAGTTCTTCAACACTGAGGTTGGAAGTAGGCTACATTTTTAAAAAGTGTTTAATAGAACAACACTAAAATTATCACCAAGAAAAGCATTTTACATATTCCCATCCTGCTGCATAGCAACTGGTTGGTTTCGCTGCTCCCTTCAATCTTTGTGCTTTTGCATACGTGTTTATAAACATGGTGTGCATCCTTGTGTATCCTTTTTTAATTGTTTAAAATTTTCTTCCTCCTATCCGAGCCTTCCAGACATACTTCTCACCCAGTTTGGTGCCCTCTTGTGCTTATTCTGGACTACCTAAATTAGCCCCTCATTCTGTGTGTGTGTGTGTGTGTGTGTGTGTGTGTGTGTGTGTGTGTAGTAATACCTGTCTCTACCTGTCTCTTGGGGTTGAAGGTTGATATGCAAAGCACCTGATATCTTACCTGTTAGGCATGCCTACTCCCTCAGGCTCACAGAGTCTGTGTTACTTCTCTTAATTGCCACCATCCGGGAAGATGTCACTATCCCCTTTACTCACGGTCTCAGGGAGCAGTTGGTCCTGGGCCAGCTATAAGTGTGGTGAATTGAATCTAGGTTTCCTGACTCGTCCTCCAGTGCTCTTCCCCCAGCCCATGCGGTGCACACCTGGCCTTCCTGTTTGAAAGGTATGCCCCTTGGAACTCCTGGGGAAGGTCAGAATCCTTTGTAATTTGATGGGTCAGAATTTCATGCCATCAACTGCCCTGTCTTTCCTGAAACTTTTTGCTTTTCAGCATCTTTGGCATTTGGGTTCTGTCTACCACTTCTCAGCAATCTTTGCAGGTTCTTTTCCCCAAAGTCATAGTTGGCTGAGTGCCCAGAACTTCCTTCTTGAAGTTGAGACCTGGAGGGTGACCTCCCCAGGGCCCTGTGCCACCGGTGGCATCATCCGGAGCATCTTTGATTCCCAGCACTGAGCCTGGTCCCAGGGCTGGAACTGCCCAGACAGCTGCCTGGCTGGGAGGACGTGGACTGGCAGGCTCCCCGGGCGCCTGCGGAGTCGGCATCCCTCGGCTCTGTGGTGTCTCTTCCATGCCTGTTTCCCGTCCAGATGCTGTTGTTATCCGCGTCCTACCTCACGTGTGCTCAGGGGCGTTGAGGTGGGCCCGATGGCACCTCTCCTTTATCCTACCGGTTTGCTTGCTCAGCTGCACCTTCCCTGAGTTACGGAGTTTTAAAAATTGTGGCAATACGTAAGTAGCATAAGATTTACCATTTTAACCGGTTTTAGGTGTGCAGTTCAGTGGCATTGAGTACGTTGACACTGTTGTGCAACCATCAGCACTATCCATGTCCAGAATGTTTTCATCATCCCACATTAAAACTCCGTGCCCACTAAACACGAAGTCCGCATTCCTCTTTCCCCGTAGCCCCTGGTAACCTCTAGTCTGCTTTCTGTCCCTATGAATTTGACTACTCTTAGTACCGCCTATGAGTGGAATCATACAGTACTTGTTTCTTTGTGTCTGGCTTCTTTCACTTATAGCATAATGTCTTCAAGGTCCATCCATGTCGTAACATGTATCAGAATTTCCTTCCTTTATAAGGCCAAATAGTATTCCGATGTATGGACATGCCACATTTTGTTGACCCATTCATCCAAGTTTCAGACTTTGCTGCACATCCGGGCCTTGCCCGTTCACCAGTGGCACAGCCGTCAGAGGCTTGGATGTCCCCAGCCCTCTCCTTGGGGGTTTTGTTCTTGGCATTCTGGCATCCGCTCACCTGGGACTCATTTTATTTTATTTATTTTGGCTGTGCCAGGCCTTAGTTGCAGCGCTCGGGATCTTCGTTGCAGCGTGCGACTCTTAGTTGCGGCATGTGTGCAGGATCTAGTTTCCCGACCAGGGATCGAACCTGGGCCCCTTGCATTGGGAACGCAAAGTCTTAGCCGCTGGACCACCAGGGAAGTCCCTGGACTCATCCTCCCAGTTGTCTGGTCTTTTGTCTGAGGTGCTCAGTGTTGGCAAGTCCTCTGTCCAGTCATTCTTTACATCTTTTAATGATGAAATGCAAATACAAAAGAGTGTCTGTAACATGACTAGTTTTAAAGAAAAATAATACGGTGAACATCCGGGTACCTACCACCCAGCTTAAGAACAAAGAGCATCACCAGTGCTGTTGATGGCCCCCCCATGCTCCTCCCCAATGACCTTTCCCTCCCTCCTGCTCTCCTGAAGTTTGTCTCTCATCCCTTTTTTGATGACTTTGCCTCATACGTGTGTTTCCCTAAATGATTATTGTTAGTCCTGCATGTTAGCGAACTTTATAGTAAATGGATTTTTCACTCAATACTGTGTCTGTGAGAGATTCATCCATATTGATGAGGTAACTAGTTCTTGCTGCGCTGCATCAATATACCGGAATATAGTTATCCTTTGTTGGTGGACATTTGGGATGTTTTCAGTTTGGAGCTGTTAGGAAAAAAATGCTGCTTTGAACCTTCTGAAATTGGTCTTCCTGGTGCACATATGCTAGCAAGCGTCTCTCCTGGGCATGCACCAGTGGCTGGGAGGGTGGCGGGCAGGGCCTTTTAAGATCATGCGAAATTGTTTTCTCCAGAGTCCCAGCAGCACATAGAAGCGTCTGCTAACCCGTTCTTCAGCCCTTGGCATTCGACAGCTTTTCTGTTTGTCTCGTGGGAGTTAGTGGGAACTCACTGTGGTCTTCACTTTTCCCCAGTTGTTCGTGGGGTGGAGTATCTTTGCCTGTGTTATGAACCATGAACGTATCTCCTCCTGGTATGCCTTGTTCTATGATGTTTGCCTGTTTTTTAGTTGCGTTGTATTTTTCTTGTCGCATTCAGCTCACTGCCTGCTGGCTTTGATGAGATTGTCTCCTATACCCACTTCCTCTTCTGAGGTCACCTCAGTGGAACAAAGGAGAACACCTCTCTGTAAGTCCCCCTTGTAGGCCTTTCCTCACTAAGCAGGAATTAACGTTCTGTTTTCCATTTCGCTGTGAATGAGCTGAAGTCTGTTGCTGCTGGTGGCTTTTGGTGAGCAGTTGCAGGATCTATGGTATTCATTCAATTCTGCCTACTTTTTTTCCCCAGTTTTTATTAATTGAAATTTTAAATGCAGTCAAAAGGACAGAGAACCCCAAGTACCCATCATATAATGAACATAATCTGAGTACCCATTGTTAAGCTTCATCTTTTATTTAATGTGGCCCCTCTCTTTTCATCTATATCTTCACCTCTGTTACTTCCCAATTCTTTTAAAACAAATTCCAAAACAAAGTCCCAATTATCTAAAAGATAAGGGCTGTGTTTTTTTAAATAGTCACAATATTATTAAAACACCTAGAGAGGGCAGACAGCAGAAGCAAGAAGAAGTACAGTCCTGCAGCCTGTGGAACAAAAACCACATTCACAGAAAGATAGACAAGATGAAAAGGCAGAGAGCTCTGTACCAGATGAAGGAACAAGATAAAACCCCAGAAAAACAACTGAATGAAGTGGAGATAGGCAACCTTCCAGAAAAAGAATTCAGAATAATGAGAGTGAAGATGATCCAGGACCTTGGAAAAAGAATGGAGGCAAAGATTGAGAAGATGCAAGAAATGTTTAACAAAGACCTAGAAGGATTAAAGAACAAACAAACAGAGATGAACAATACAATAACTGAAATGAAAACTACACTAGAAGGAATCAATAGCTGGAACATTCTCCAGGATAGATCACATCTTGGGTCACAAATCAAGCCTCAGTAAATTTAAGAAAATTGAAATCATATCAAGCATCTTTTCTGACCATACCACTATGAGATTAGAAATGAATTACAGGGAAGAAAACGTAAAAAACACAAACACATGGAGGCTAAACAATACATTACTAGATAACCAAGAGATCACTGAAGAAATCAAAGAGGAAATCAAAAAATACCTAGAGACAAATGATAATGAAAACACGGCGATCCAAAACCTATGGGATGCAGCATAATCAGTTCTAAGAGGGAAATTTATAGCTATACTAGCCTACCTTTTGCAAATCAATCAATGTGATACACCATATTATCAAATTGATGAATAAAAGCCATAAAAGAAACACCTAAAAATAATTAACAATTGTTTTTTAGTCTCAGATATATAGTCAGTGTTCAGATTTTCTTATTTGGTTGTCACAAGGTCCTTTCGTTGTATTTGGTTGATATTCTATCTAAAGCTCTTTAAGTACTTTTTTAAATGTTATTTTTCCTTGCTCTATTGAGGCATAATTGACAAATAAAAATGGTATGTATTTGAGGTGTAAAGCATGGTGATTTGATATACGTTTGCATTGTGAAATGGTTACTGTGCCTTGAGCTAATTAACATATCTGTCACCTCGCCAGTCACCATTTCTTCATATGTGTACCTTAGCAGATTTCAAGGATACTCTACATTATAATGAGCTGTCGTCATCATGCTGTCATTTAGATCCCCAGAACTTACTTATCTTAAAACTGAAAGTTTGTGTCCTTTGACCAACATTATCTCGTTTTTCCCTGTCCCACAATTTCTCTAAAGCTCTTAGTCTAGAGTATTCCCTTCTCCCCTCCTTTTTCCCCATTTATTTGTTGAAGAAGCTGGGCCTTCTGTCCTAGAGTTTCCCCCTCTCTGGATTTCCTTGATGGCATCCTCAACATTTGGTTACCTTGGGGTACATTTGGTACAGGCATTATTTAAAGCATCTGACTCAGGGCACACAGAGAACAATAAGATAGGTTCCTTGCCCTCGAGAAGCTTGAGAGGAGACAGGTCATTACACCTGGTGTGAAAAGTGTCCTAGGGAGTTTTAAATAAGCTTAAAGGAAAGGCTAAGGTGGGAGGACTGGGAGGGGAAAATGGGCAACCAGAAGATTTCAGAGAGAAAGCTTTGCGTTCTGAGGACAAGTGGAGAACAGCTTTCCTGGTGGCCAGGTCAGCACATGCAAAGGCACTGAGGCTGGAAATAATACTTCCAAGAGTCCCGCTCCTTGTTCAGCCCCTGCCTGTGAGCCTTGTTATCCTCTTGTCTTTCATTGGATGTTGCTTTTTTGAAAAGGTCCAGATTCCTCATCGATGGAATGTTTTCAGTAGATTTGATTAAAAGAGTGTATGTTCTTTTTCTTCTGTTTCTTCATCAGCTCCATAACTGTAGTTTTGAATGTCTCCCTTGACCTTGAGATTCTCTTTCTGGGTAGCTTACTCCTGTTTGGGTTCCTTTACATTCTCCCGTAGGCCCCTAGTGAGCCCTTTCCATCCATCTCCTGGCCAGAGGTGCCAGCAGACATTTTAAGGAGCAGAGTCAATGAACACTGCAGAGAGAAGGGAGACGGGGCAGACGGCAGGGCAGCGGGAACCACTGAGTTTTACCCCTAAAGGAGCGCTTGAAAGCCTCATGGTCCAGAGCCTCGTTCTGGGATGGCGGGTCTTTCCTACCTGCCTGGGAACATGCAGCCAGCTGTTGCTCATCGGAGGCAAATGAGCAGTAATTAGCATGTAATAAGCGCAGTTTCCTGCACACAGCCCTCCTGGCTCCTGCAGCTCAGTGGCCCAGTGACAGCAGCAGGCCTGTGCGCCTCTCCGAGGCCCCCCTCCCTCCTCCGAAAGCAAGCCGTGGTTCTCCCCTGGCCCAGAAGCTGCATTGCCTGCCGGTGAAATGGCCATGGGCTTCACCCAGGGAAGCCCAACACACTGTAAAGCCTCCTGCAGGTTAGTTATTAACCCGCAGTGCACTCTGAGAGCCCCTTCCACAGCATTTCTCTGGCTGTAGTCCTTTGATTGCTCCTGTTTGCTGGGGCCAAAGTCACCTGCCCAGTGAGTTGCAGTCTGTATTAGGTGGCAGCGACAGTGGCCGGTCAGAGTCCAGGGAGGGGCCCAGGCTGGCTTGGGGCTGGCCCCAGTTCTCGCACACAGGCTGGCAGTGGCAGATCCCGTGGGTATTCGAGAGAGAGAGTGAGAAGAGGGGATCTGGATGTGGGATGTTTCAATGGGAGAGCGGGGAATCCAAGGTCGGAAGTGGTTGTTCAGGATGCTTCAGTATTCTACTTAGGATGTGTTTCGCTTTGAAGTCCAGAAGCTTTTAGCTTTGTTCTAAAAGCTGTGACAGATAATTCCACTTCATTAAAGAGACTCCTGAAGAAAAATGCAAAAATTACGTGCTGTCTTCTGAAAGGAAAAGAATTACCTGTACTTGGGTTACTGTAACATGTCATTTATCGTATTAACTCACTTCAGGGGATGAGCACTTCCACATAGATGAGTTTTCCAGAGAGGAGCAGTTCATTCTGTTTACTGACAGGACCTGTTTTATTCCAGCTATTTCATTTATTCATTAAAAACAACAAAAAATGATGCAAATGAACTTATTTACAAAACAGAAACAGACTCAGACTTAGAAAACAAACTTATGGTTACCAGAGGGGGAAGGGGGGGAGGGATAAATTAGGAGGTTGGGATTAACATATTCGCACTACTGTATATAAAATAGATAATCAACAAGGACCTACTGTAGAGCACAGGGAACTCTACTCAATACTCTGTAATAACCTACGTGGGAAGTAGAATCTGAAAAAGGACAGATATGTGTATAACTAAATCACTTTGCTGTACACCTGAAACTAACACAACATTGTAAATCAACTGTACTCCAATATGAAGTAAAAATTTTTAAACAACACAAAAGAAAAACACGGCAAAACGCAAGATCAAATTACAGAAACAGAGAGATCATCTAGTGTGTGTAAGGCACCATGCAAGGAATATGAAATGATCAAAAATGTGGGCCCTGCGTCTGAGGAGCTCATTTGCTGTGGGGTGTGGGATTGTCCTTGAATTGTCCTGCACGTGTCCTGGCCCCCAGCTTTGCCTTGGTAGCCCAGGGTCAGCATGCTGAGGATGTCAAGGTTAAAAGACACCCCCACCCCCACCCCGCCATGGTTCCAGGCCTCCACATCGTCTGGATACTCAGGTGGGCTGTGTATCACGTTCCAGCCTTCACCTCGTCGTTGCTTTACTTCCTGGCTCTGCCGGTACATACCTGCGACTCTACACCAGGATCACTGGGCATGGGGGGAGGGTCCCCATCATCAGAATGTGGTACCACGTGCAGCCAAGTTGGAGAACCAGTGCTCTGCAGGGTCACGTGCTTTACGTTTGTGTAGTGTTTTAGGTTGAGATGGAGCTTTCGCCTTTCGTGGCTTAATGTAATCCTACTCGTAGCACCTCTTTGAGAGAATTGTGGGCGTTCCAGTTTTATCGAAAGTTCAGCAGCAAGGTTTCTGCCCAGCTAGTAAATGTGGGTTTCTTCCCACAGCTAGTAAATGACAGGACCACACCTTAAACCCTTTTCGGGCTCTAAGTTCACTTCTCCCCAGTTCTTCCCCCGGGCTGTCAACCCTAGTGGTGCTCGAGCTGCCGCACCTTCACTCCTCACACTTCACTTCTTGCCTGGGTACCTTTGCTGTGTATTCCCTTTCTTCTTTATCTCATGAGAGTCCAGTCGTCTTTGAGGACCCATGTCAGATGCGACCATGTTTGTTTTTTTTGTGTCGTATTCCCTCTCCTGCCTGGGAAGCTGCAGGGCGTCGTGCCTTGCCTGGGACCTAGTACATTTCATGTCGTAGTAGTTATTCATGTAGTAATTTGAGTAATAACTAACATTGCTGACTTCTTGTTTTGCAAATGTTTTTCTTTTTATTTTGGTGAAATACTAATAACAACAAAGTTTAACCATTTCGTACATTCACAGTGATAGGCAACCATCATTACTATCTAGCTCCAGAGCGTTTTCGTGACCCCTGGGTACATTAAGCAGTCATTCTCCATTCTCCCCTCTTCCCAGCCTCTGGCAACCACTAATCTGTTTTCTGTCTCTGGATTTGCCAACTCGAGATATTTCAGGTAAGTGGAATCATATAGAATGTGTGGCCTTTTGTGCCTGGCTTTCACACAGCATAATGTTTTCAAAATATATTGACCATTTACATTATGATTTAAGCACTTTACTGGCTTAACTCATTGACTCCTCACAACCCTATGCGTTAGATAGTTCCTATTAACATCCTCATCATACAGATAAAGAGATTGAGGCACAGAGAGGTTAAGCAACATGCTAGAGCACACACAGCACTTAAATGCTCTTGGTCCTTCCGCTGTCTTGCTGGTGTCTGCTCTTCCTGCTCTTGACCTTGATCTTTAGAGATTAGAGGTATAAGCTCAACCTATGCAGTTGAATTTGAAGGACAAAAACAAAATTCAAGACAGAATTAATCTACAGCAAAAGAACAAACTATGATGCAGCTCCAGGAGCAGAAACCTCCAGAGGTACCCCACAAGGACTGCAGAACAGAATTAGTGGGGGAGGGGGTGGATTCTACAGTGAAAGTTCTTGGCTTAGTTGGAGTGGTCAGTTTTGTTACAGATTTCTCACTAGTGTCAGAGGTCCAGTAGGGATTATATGTCTATTATCGGAAGCCAGCTAATGTTCCAGGATCATAGAAATGTTGAGGAATGAGTCTTAAGAACTCCTGAAAGGTAGAGGGGATCCCAACTAGAAGATTTCTTACAAAAGTGGAGCTTACTATGTGCCAGACATAGTTCTGAGTGCTTCTCGTATACTGAAACTCAGTTAATTCTCACAAAAGTTTACAGCCACTGCCCTGTTGCACAGATGAGGAAACAGGTGCAGGACAGTTTAATGTCCCCTCCATGGCCTTGCCACTAGAATGTGGTGGACCCGGGAAGTGTGGTTCCAGCATCCATGGTCTTCATCTTTGTTTTTTTAATCTTAATTTTCTGGTTTTGATTATAACATACCTTTCCTGGAGCAGTGAGAACAGAGCAGCCTAGTTGCTTGAATAGGAAGGAAAAAAGGGGGAAACGATGAGAAAGATATTGGTTTTATAAAAAAGAAATGTTACGCTGTCATACTAGTTCTGTACTTTTTAAAATTTTTATTTATTGTTTTGAATTTATTTATCTTTGGCTGCATTGGATCTTTGTTGCTGCGCGCGGGCTTTCTCCAGTTGCAGCGAACAGGGGCTACTCTTGGTTGCTGTGTGCGGGCTTCTCATTGCGGTGGCTTCTCTTGTTGCGGAGCACGGGCTCTGGGCGCACAGGCTTCAGTAGTCATGGCTCGCGGGCTTTTGAGCGCAGGCTCAGTAGTTGTGGCGCACAGGCTTAGTTGCTCCGTGGCCTGTGGGATCTTCCCAGACCAGGGCTCGAACCCGTGTCCCCTGCATTGACAGGCAGATTCTTAACCACTGTGCCACCAGGGAAGCCCTGTACTTTAAAAAAAAATTAAAGCATACCTATTTATTTTAGAATATTTAGGAATTGTCGATTAAAACGTACAAAATAAAAATCATATAATACCTCCAGTAAGACATCACCACTTCATAACACTTTGGTGGTGTCCCTACCACCTTTTTGCTAAGGATGGCTAAAGAAGTTTCTTTCAACAAAAACTCGATCGTGCTCTGTATGCTTTTTTTTTTTTTTTAATTGTGGTAAAACATGTTCTTAATCTTTACACTCTACTACCTCTTATATTTGAAGAAAAGCTTGGGGCAATCTGGACCTTGCCGGGGGAAGGAGAAATCTTATCTTTGCAGCCTAGGGAGCAGCTGCTCCCTGGTATAGGAGCGTCTGAAATGGCTGTGGTGTGAGAAGGCCCATTACTGGGAATTTGTGGCTCATGCCGAACCAAGGTTGGCCACAGGTTTTGATGTCCTGCTGAGAACGTGGGGTCTTCACGTGCATTCTTAATCTTCATCTCACTTGACCCTTGCCGTGGTCCTCACTGCTTAGCAGTGCAGTGCATCATCCCCGTCTGGCTGGGAAGGTGGCTGAGCCCAGAAAGGTGTATTTGCTCTTTTGACCCTTGGGAGCTCTGCCACCTCGTTTTGCTTCTCAGATCGCCTTAATTGCAGGCAGAATGGCTTGGGCACCATCAGAGCCGGACAGCTGAAGCCTTGCGGGGGTTGGCTGGAGGGAGAGCTGGATTTCCATTGGGGAGGGCTTCAGGGGAGGTGTCTGCGGGGTTGATTTTGACATTGAGTGATGGGGGATTGGCAGTCCAGGTGGAAGAACGGAGTGACCAGCCTCACTGAGGAGGGTACAAGGAAGATGTGTCTGGGAAACAGAATGCAGCTCAGGGGATGCTGAAGCGGGGGAGATGGGAAGGGAGGCTAGGGCCACTGGACGCTTTGAGTTTGGCTCGGGGGTGGTTGAAGGTAGACAGTCAGACTAAGGCTGTTAGCTGCATTGCGGGTCTGAACTAGGGTGGTGCTGGCCATGGACAGAGGGGCGGATGCAATGGAGTCTGAGGACATGGAATCCGATGGATTTGGTGGCTGGATTTAGCAGTGGGATAGATGGGAAGCCAAGCCGTGATCCCCCCATTTTGTGCATGGCAGGTTGGTGGGGTTGAGAACCTGGGGGTGGAGGGGCAGTGGGAAGGGGCCCTAGTACTGTGCTTGCTGGGTCCTTGGTTTTTTTCAAGTTTGCAAATGTAGGGTTTTTTTTTTTTTGCATTTTGTTTCTTTAAGAGGACCGCCAAATGGTATAAACTTCAAGGTGCCATAAAGCCTGGATTCACTCCTGGTTGTATTTTAGTTGAGGCCAGTGTGAGGGCCCAGTGGGTCAGACACTTGGAGAGGAGTGTGGTAAGAGTTTCAGTGCAAGTCACACCCATGGGGCCAGCTGTGAGGCCAAGACGGAGAGGAACAGATTCTGCCAGCCATAGACTTGTAAAAGCTTGTTCTCGGCCAGGCTCTGGGCTGGGTCAGCCCACACAGTCCCCGAGCACAGGTGCTAGGGTTCCTGTCACCATTGTATACGTGAGCAAAGGAAGGCAGCCTGAGCTCTTGCCCCTCTGCTCTGTTGCCTCCCAAACCTGGGTGGCCTTGATATCTTCAAGGAAGAGTGAATAACAAGAAACACGGGCATTTATTGAGGGCCTCCTATTGGCACAGAACCACACTAGGGGCCAGGTGGATACAAGACTGAGTCAAGGATGCATCTCTTTCCTTGGGTAACTGCTATTTAGTGAGAAGATGTGTCTTTTGCATTGGCAGAGAAAGCTGCAGGTTTTACTTGCTTTTACCCACTTTTACCCAGTTTTCTCACTTAAGGAGGAAGAGCCAGGGCAAGAGACAGGGAAAAAAAAACCCCAGTGGTCCACCCTGCTTCTCAGAGGACACTGCAGGCCAGAGCTCTGGGATGGCTGTGGCTGCACATTTTAGGTGCAGAAACTGGTATCTGGAACATGGGACCCGGGGAGGAAAGCAGGGTTTGAGTAATTCATTGAAAACCATGGCTCTGAATCCCAGTGCAGGTTATTTTTATCTCAAACGTTTGTCTCAAAGCTTTATAGTTTATCCACAGAAGATGGCATGAGAAGGGTGATGAAGACATGTCTATACTGTGTGGCCCAAGGTGAATTTTAAAACTCGCCTTTCTGTATTCACAGACATTATGCCTAGTGAAATAAGCCTTACACAAAAGAGTACCTTTCTGGATGATTCCATTTCTGTGCGGTTTCAGAACTGGCAAAACTAATCTGGGGAAGAAACAATTCAGAATAGGTGTTGCTTCTGAGGGAGTGGGGACGGCCAGGGATTGACTGGGAAGGGGCACCCAGGATCTGGGGCGAGAGGAATGTGCTGAATGGTACAGGGGTGTGGGTTACACAAATGTTGCCATCTGTCAGAAGGGAACAGCTCAGATTTGCACATTTAGATGTAAGTAAATGTACCACCATCCCCGCAAAAGAAGTGTGAGAAAATTAATGGAGGGCGGGGGAAGGAGGGAGTAGAGGAAAAGATGACATAGAATGTTGATCATTGTTAAGGCTGAGTGACAGGTGTTTACTATACTATTATGTTTACTTCGCATTTATTGAAATTGACCCTGAAAAAGAGTTTTAAAAGAAAGAGTGCACTAGGTTATCTTTGTTGATTTTGCCTCCTGCCAGGAATTCAGCCTGTTTGGTGTCCTCTGGGGAAAATGCCGTCTCGGTGGGCAGTGCGGCTGGTCCCAGTTGCCCCCGGCTGTGGGCTCTCCAGACATGCTTACTTTTTTGCCTTGTCGGTGGCTCTGAACTTTGGCTTCCTCCCCGGGCACCTGCCACCTCCCCTGTCCTTTTGTCCTCTGTCCTTTTGCTTCGGGAATAGACCCTCCCCTTTTGTGACTTTGACCGTCCCACGCCACCCACACCTGGTGCTTCTCATGGAGTCCTCCTCTGCTGAGTCCAGGTCTTTGTCAGCTGTGAGTGAATCCACAAAGGCGCATTCACTTGGGCCTCATTTCCCAGCCACTTAGGGCTGTGAAGTGCCACTTGCATGCCTTTGTTCAGCCATCAAGATCTGTGGAGTGGAGGGACGCCAGCCCCACGTCCCACCTGGCCGTAAAAGAGTACATGCTCCATTTACATATAGAACTTCAAGACAGGCGCAGCCAATCTGTAGCCCCTTAGGGAGGGCGGGATGGAGGGAAATTGGGAAGAGGCACACAGGGACTTCCAGGAGGCTGGGAACTTTCTGTGTTTTGACCTGGGTGGTGGTTGCATAGCTGTGGTCACTTCTGATAATTCCTAGAGTTGTACACGTGGGACCTGTGCAGTTTTGTCTGTGTATGTCATGTTCCAATTAGAAAGTAGACTAGAGGTCCGTACAAGGCTTTAAAAAATTCCCGCATTTCACATAAAGAAATTCGAATTTTGTAGCTTTCTTGAAAAACTGGAAGTCTGATAGCACAGTCTGAATTCCAAGTAGTTGACTAGATCTGTGTGGTGACTGACCCCCATTCACTTGTGTATACCATCCTGCAGGAACCCCCTGGAATGGGTGGCACCTGCATAACCCCATACAGAGTTTCCTCCTACTTTTACATTCCCTAGGTCCCTGAGGAGGTATGGGGGTTGGGGTTCAATGCCTGGATTAGAGTCAGTCTTGTAGGAATACCTTTTGACATGGATTTGAAGTCCTTGGGTGCTGAGGTCTCCTCTTGTGTGTGAAGCCATCACAGGCGAGTTAGTTCTGCTTGAACTGGGGGAAGTTGGGGTTAGCTTATGACCAATCCATAGCAGTTAGAAATGTTGAGGAGTTACTGCATTTGTACCTAGGTGTTTAGTTCTGTAAATTATTTCCTATTTGTGTCTTCTACTTTAAAGTAACATTCCATAATACTAGTTAATGCTTTTACCTTGCTTGGTATCCAGCTGTTGCTTTTTTTTTTCTTAATAAATTTATTTATTTATTAATTTATTTTTTTTTGGCTGCATTGGGTCTTCGTTGCTGCGCGCAGACTTTCTCTAGTTGCGGCGAGCGGGGGCTACTCTTCGTCGCAGTGTACGGGCTTCTCATTGCGGTGGCTTCTCTTGTTGCAGAGCGCAGGCTCTAGGCGCACGGGCTTCAGTAGTTGTGGCACGTGGGCTCGGTAGTTGTGGCTCGCGGGCTCTAGAGCACAGGCTCAGTAGTTGTGGTGCACGGGCTTAGTTGCTCTGCGGCATGTGGGATCTTCCCTTCCCTGACCAGGGCTCTAACCCGTGTCTCCTGCATTGGCAGGCGGATTCTTAACCACTGTGCCACCAGGGAAGTCCTCAGCTGTTGCTTTTGAAAATGCATATATGATTGGAACATTTCCTCTTTAGTTCATGAGTAAGGAAAGGCTCACATTCTGTGTGGTGAACTTGCAGTCGAGATTCTTCTCACTGTAGCTCACACGAACCACAAACCACATACCTCAGGGAGATAATCTTGACAGTGCTGTCTCTACAGATCCAAACCTATGGAGAGGCTGTAGGTATCACACCCTCCTTTTCTTCTTCTGAATGGGTTATTCTCTGCCTTCTTCTGGCAGGAGACTTTTTTAAGACTACTGACTCACCAAAGGAAAAAGAGAGAAAAGAATGAAAAAATCAAAGGCCACCTATAAAAAGACAGCTTTGTTTGTATACCCCTCCATCAGGTGCGTGGACGGTGGTGCCTCAGTTATAGTTTTATGACCCTAACAGCCAAGCTCACCAGAGACAAGGTTAAAAGTTTTATGTGCTTTTCCACTCATTAACCTTTTTTGAAAATCTTCTATGCACAGAGCCAAGTAAATTAAGCCCTGAAATTCTGTGCCTTAGCAGTTGGTGTGATCACTAAAAGTGCTAAAATGCAGGCTAATTTGCTAGCTGTGTTCATTGTTCATCCTTATGGAATCCCAGCCAGGGGTGGGACTTGAGGAATTTGGGATCTAAGACTGGGCTGTGGCTCGAGGAGTATCCAGGCTGTTGGGGACATGTCTCACCATCAGCTCCCGGGGAGTGCCGTGCAGAATGTCTACGGGCCGCCACCCAGCACAGGCTCTGGATCCCTAGAGGGACATGGTGGGAAGTTCCCAGGGCTTGGTCCAAGGTCCTAGGCACAGCCGTGACCATGCTGGATGGGGTCCTCTGTGTATGTTTTCATCCCACCCTCAGCGTTGTTTGGTGGGATGTGTGCTGTGGTTATGTCCATTTCACAGGCCAGAAATAGGCTTGGAAAGGTTAACAGGCTTGGGAAGGTTAAGGGGCTTAGTGGGGGTCATGCTGACTCTGAGTGGTGGAGCCCAGATTCAAAACTGGTCCTAACTTGAAGCTGTGTCCCTCCCGGTACTAGTCAGATCAGGATGCCGTAACAGAGGACCATGGTCTAGGTGGCTTCAATGACAGAAATTGGTCTTCTCACAGTTCTGGAGGCTGGAAGTTCAAGATCAAGGTGCCGGCAGAGTCAGTGTTCTCTGAGGCCTCTCTCCTTGGCTTGTAGATGGCCGCTCTCTTGCTGCCCCTTCCCTCTCTGTCTTCAGATGTTCTTTTCTGTGTGCATTCTTGTTGTCTGTGTGTGTGACCTAATCTCTCTCTTTATAAGGACACCAGTCATAGGATAGGGTCCGCTCCAATGAACTCATTTTAACTTAGTTACCTGTTTAATTACCTCTGTCTCCAATTATAGCCACATTTGGAAGCATTGGGGGGTTAGGTCTTGAACATATGAATTTTGGGGGGACACAGGTTCATCTCATAACACTCCCCGGTCACTCCACCTCTGTAAAGCTCATCTTCTGGGAGTGATATGCTACCTAGAATGAGGCCATCTGCATCCACGGACCTGCCCTATGGGTGAACCCTGGGGCCAAGCCCTGTTAAATTCATCATTTCATTTCGTGTAATCCTCAGACATCCCTACCAGGTAAGATGTTTCCTGACACCAGTCTCGGCCTAAGCTGGGTACCAGAGCTGGGACTCAGATCCCTGCCACGCTGATCCCAGAGTCCATGCCTTCAGCCACTGCATCGTGGGGTGTGTTGTGACACCCAGAAATTTCAGAGCTGTAAAGGGCTCCACAGAGAAAAAGGGAATGGTCATTATAGGACCTAGTAATTTAGGGAAGTATGTGAGGTAGCACTGACCTGCCTTACTTTGCAAATTTAGTCGTGTTCCTAAGTTGCAGGATGGGTGGGGGCAGTGGTCCACCCGAAATTAGTTCTTTCTGTTCATGTTTCTTGGCTGGGTTTCCTGGGAATTCGTTGCATATTTATTTATATGGAGTTATTTCCTTTCAGAATTACACGGAGGGGGAATCTGCAATCTGGCAGCAAAAAGTAATTTGACAGTTTATTTTCAGGGCCGCCCTTCTTCCAGCAGCTTGTTTCAAGCTCAGCCTCCGGCACAAAGGCATCCATCATTTTAATTGCATGTTACTGTTTAGCCAGGCACAAATTTGTTTCATTTTCTTTTTCCTTTCTCCTGGGGTTTTTTTTCTTTCTTTCTTCCTTTTTTTTTTTTTTTCCTTTTCTGATCCCCCATTTTAAAAAGCCAAAAATATTTGCTCAAACCAAGCACTTTTTATAGTCAAGGAGTTTTTAACACTGAAATTTTTCGTATTGCCTATTTGGTTCTTAACCATTTCATAGCAGAAATGCTAGGCTGGTCTTTTTCTTTCCTATTCAAGTAACATAATGCATTTGTCGCAAGATAGTCCTAAGAAGGAAAATTGTATTGGTCTCAGGGTCAGAAGGCTGGTGGTTCTATTCCTGGCCTTGTATTGGTTCCCTGACCTGCTTCTGGCCTCGTTTTTCCCCATCTGTAAAATGAGGGACTTGAATGAGCTGATTTCTGGACCATCCCTGTGTTCTTCTTTGGTAACTCGGATGCCGAGAAGGGTTCTGTATGGGACCCTTGTCACCATGGCTGTCTGGAGTTTGGCCGAGGAGCTTGTCCTGTCCCATATCACATGTTTGTATTCTGCTGGGCCGCAGATGGTGGTACTTTAGTTCAAGATTAAGAATCAACCCTAGGGACTTCCCTGGTGGCACAGTGGTTAAGAATCTACCTGCCAATGCAGGGGACACAGCTTTGAACCCTGGTCCGGGAAGATCCCACATGCTGCAGAGCAACTAGGCCCGTGAGCCACAACTACTGAGCCCATACGCCACAACTACTGAAGCCCGCGTGCCTAGAGGCCATGCTTTGCAACAAGAGAAACCACCGCAATGAGAAGCCCATGCACTGCAACGAAGAGTAGCCCCCACTCGCCGCAACTAGAGGAAGCCTGCGGCCAGCAACAAAGACCCAATGCAGCCAAAAATAAATAAATAAATTAGAAAAGAGAAAAAGAATCAACGCTGTATCCCTCAGAAACGTTCTAAGGGATAAAAATCATTGTTTCCTTGAAATTAGGTAGAATGGGAACCTTGGTGTCCAAAGCTTAAAAAATTAGCTTTTACTGCTGCTCATACTTTTTTTCTTGCTGTAAAAGTATGTTATTTGTGTCTGCAAAATTGGGCACAAAGTACAGCAGTGCAGCCCCTTTGTAAGCCGCACCGAAGACGGGGGGTGGGGATGAAATGTGACTTAAGGTCCATAGTAGGTATTGAGTTGAATCTGGACGGACGTCTGTATATTGTATTTTGTTTTAGTGACATGGCAGAAAATTAGCTGTTACTGGCTTGGAGTCATCTTCTGCATCGCATAGCACCATCACCTTCCCTGTGGACAAAGGTTTCTCTTCCCAGCCACTGGCTTGGATGCTCGAAGGCAAGGCTCAGGCCAGACCGTGCTGACACCCTCCAACCTTCAACTCCTTTGTAGTTTGTGAGGTTTTCATTAAGTTTTATGGAAAATTTCAAATACACAAGTTGAGACAACTTGTATGACTCATCATACAACAGTATGATGAAACTGTCATGTACACAACACCCATATATTATTTTTTTCTCTGGAGTATTTTAAAGCAACTCCCAAACAACTTATCATTTAACCTGTTAACACCTAAATGGGTAGCTCTTTCTCTCTCTATCTATATATATCTATTCACCACCCCGTTTTCACACTCAGCAAAATGAACAATGATTCCTTAATGTCGTCTGATACAAAGTCCTTGTTCACCTTTCCCTCGCCATCCCAAAAATCTTTTTGTGGACGGTGGTTGGCTTGTTTGAATCAGGAGCCAACTGCAGACAACACTGCATTTGGTCAATAATGTCTTTTAAGTGTCTTTGAATCCATAATAGTCCTCTCCCTCCTTTTCAGTGCAATTCATTGAGTTCTGAATATGCAGCTGGTAAATGTAGAGCAAGGCAGCCTCAGACATTTCAGCCCTTGATTTTAATGTCTTTCTCCTAAGCAGAGTTTGTGGCCTCTGAAGAACAGTTTTTTGGTTTGTCTATCCTTTTTTTTTTAAGAATTAATATATTTATTATTCTAATTCCTCGTCTCCAAGCAGATGATACCTAAGTTAGCATCACTCTAGGCAACGTTTTTTAAAGTTAGGAAAAACTTTTACATACTAAATCTTTTATAAAGTGTGCACACATGCCACACACGTGTTATATCTGTGTACCTATATGGTTTTCATTCTGGTTATCTATTGAATAACAAATTCCCCCAGTGCTTAGTGGCTTAAAACAACAATCATTTATCGTAGTTCATGGGTTCTGTTGATCAAGAACCCATTGAGGGGCCAAGATGGGAATAAAGACACAGACCTACTAGAGAATGGACTTGAGGATACGGGGAGGGGGAAGGGTAAGCTGGGACGAAGTGAGAGAGTGGCATGGACATATATACACTACCAAATGTAAAATAGATAGCTAGTGGGAAGCAGCCGCATAGCACAGGGAGATCAGCTCTGTGCTTTGTGACCACCTAGAGGGGTGGGATAGGGAGGGTGGGAGGGAGGGAGACACAAGAGGGAAGAGATATGGGGACATATGTATATGTATAACTGATTCTCTTTGTTATAAAGCAGAAACTAACACACCACTGTAATGCAATTATACTTCAATAAAGATGTTTAAAAAAAAAAAACCCGTTGAGGTGGGACTCAGCTAGGATTTTCTTTTGCTTTTCATGGCGTTGATCAGGATCACCCAGGAGTACTTAGTTGCAAGATTGGCTGGTGTAGAGGGTCCATGATGGCTGCACGCACATCTGGCGCCTTGACAGGGATGGCTGGAGGCTGGGCTCAGCTGGGACAGTTGAGAGGAACATCTGCTCATGGCCTCTTCAGCATGGTAGTCTTAGGGTAGTTGGATTTTTCACATGGTGGCTGGCTCTTCCCACAGAGCAAGCATCCCAAGAGAACTGTCACTCACCTTGGAAATCACAGAATATCACTAATGCCATATTCTGTTTGGTTGAAGCAGCGCCAGCCTCTTCCATATGCAAGGGAAAAAGAAAAAGACCTTGCAGCCATTTTTTTAGTGGCTACAGTTTAAAAGATTAACACAAAAATTAACACTGTAGCTACTTGCCACCAGGGACCTTTTAAGTCCCCATGTACTTGCTTCTCTTTTGATGTAAGATGGAGGGCACTGGGATGGAAAGCCCCTGCCTTAGAGGTCATTCAGGGCAGTCTCCGTCCCATTCTCTAGGGCTTCGAGTGGACTCAGTTGGGCAGAGAGTACTGTGACTGGTTCGTGACTCACCTAGCTTAATAATAAAGGTGAGGAGAGGCTCGCAATCCAGAATTCTAAGAGTCATTTGTCCAGTGGACCTTTGTGTTAGGGGGGTTGTCTGATATTTTTGTCCTGGTCTGTAGGGATCGCATATGAAAATGTGCCTGATACTAGCTACCCCGAAGTTAAAGAGTATTCAACATGCGCTGTTTCAGTGTTTCTTATTGAGAGTGGGAGGTATAATATTTGAAGTGTTGGGTGAAACCAGTTTTCAGGGCTGGTTCTCCAGGATCAAGTAGCTTTAGTATCCAGACTTCATTCAGCATCTTGAGGATTGAAAGGGAACCCCTCCCTTCAACTAACCGCTGAGTCACATGTGTTAGGCATGCTTGGAAGGAGCTATAGGGAGACAGAAACCGAAGTCATTAGGAGGTGTTAGGTATTCCACACGGATTGAAAGAAGGTTCATAGGCTCATGGCCGTTGGGACCATTTAATTCTCACAGCAGAAACAAATGAGGGCTTTGACTCTTTGCTGAGATATAAATACAGTTTGGCCTGAAGATGGTTTATCAGCCTGGAACAGGGGCTGATCAGTAGTTAATCAATAATGCAACACGAAGTCTCAGTGCTTTAGATTGGTCTCTCCATCAGTTGAAGCCAGTGTGGTGCTCTGTTCTGGACCCCTTAAGCCTACAACCTGCCCACCCAGACCTCATGTTGCACGTGGAGAGCCCCACGCCCCTGGTTGAAAGCAAACCCTGGTCGTCACTGCCTCTTTTCACTGACTCACATACCAAGATGACTTTCTTCTAAGATTGTTCTCACTTCCTTGTTGATCAAAATCAAGGGAAGTTGTTTCTGTAAATTTTCTTTTTAATTAATTAATTTTATTTTTGGCTGCGTTGGTTCTTTGTTGCTGCATGTGGGCTTTTTTTCTAGTTGCGGCGAGCGGGGGCTACTCTTCGTTGCGGTGTGTGGGCTTCTCATTGCGGTGGCTTCTCTTGTTGCAGAGCACGGGCTCTAGGCATGCGAGCTTCAGTAGTTGTGGTACCCGGGCTCAGTAGTTGTGGCACGCGGGCGCTAGAGCGCAGGCTCGGTAGTTGCGGCGCACGGGCTAGGTTGCTCCGCAGCATGTGGGATCTTCCCGGACCAGGGCTCGAGCCCGTGTCCCCTAACAATTCTTAACCACTGTGCCACCAGGGAAGTCCCCAAGGGCAGTTGTTTTTGCTGCGTCCTCTGAGTTCTAAGAGGTTGTTAGCCAGGCAAATCAGGAAATTAATCACATGTGCCCTGTTTTACCAGAATTGAATTTCCGGGAGCTGCCCAGCCTGTGGATGTCCCCCACGCACCGTGTCTTGACTTCTGTGTTAGTATGTGAGCAAATCAACTACTTTGTGTTCTGCCACAGCTTCCCTGCCCTCCAGACAAAACTGGAATTGCCCCCACCCCACCATGAGATCTATTTGTGTCGGACCATGTGGCCCTGTATCCCAGCTGTAGCCAAGGCCACATGTGAAGTAGGCTCTCAGCAGCCATGTGTTGAATTGGGCTTAAGAAACATTTCTTGTTTGCTGGACATGGCTCATGTGTTTGGAGCCAAAGAGGTGAATGAGCTGACCAGAGAAGCAGCGGGATGAGGTGGAAAGAACTCTGTCCACCTGTCTAAGAATCCGGAAGGCTGGGTCCTGATTCTACGTCTGCTACTTGTAAGCAATGTGAACTTGGTCACGTAATCTCTCTGAGGCTCAGGCTCCCTCTCTGCAAAATGGGGTCATGGAACCTTTGTAAACATGGAGATCCTCTTCAACTGGGAGATGGAATTTATGAGCTGGAGAGCCTGGCCTTCAGTCCAGCAGATTAGGGATACTTCTGCACAGTACTTGCATCAGTCGGTGCCAGTTTTGAGTCACCAGATCTTGCCGATGGCCGAGATGCTATTTCTCACTCATGATGAAGTTTCAAGGTAACTTTATTGGGTAATTTCAGATATTTGTCTTTACGACGTCCTGGTGTAAACAGTTTATATTTCTTTGTGATGACTTAATAGTGATGGCAATGGGGACAGAGACCCCTGGGCCACTTTGTGTGCGTGTGAGTGTAACAGAGAGCTAGTTTCCTGCTAAGGCTCAGAGAAAGCTAGCAAGTTACCAAGTTGCGGGGTGGGGTTAGGAGCTAGTAACTCACCATGAATTAGAACTTCCTAGAAACAGTTGAAAGATACCTTGAGGTAGGTGCCTTCTGGGAACCGCTGGCCAGGAAGCCCACCGATGAGAACAGGTAGAGTTCCCGGAGCTGTTTAAACAGGGGTGTTTACGAACTTGGAAAGGAAGGAGTTGATCTCCAGGCACCAACAGGGATTTACCAAAAACACCAAAGCCTCGTTAGCCTCAGTGTTTCTTTAAATGGCATTACTAGATCACAGACTTCCTGTACCTCAGTTTTTGTTCAGCATCGGGCAAAAAGTATATCGTGTTATTCCTGTGGACACGGGAGAGAAATAAGGTTTGGACGAAAGTGATAATAATGCCTTTGTGTGTATAGGACACCGCAGTTTACGGGGCACGCGCATTTGCTTTCTTGCTTTTTTATTAACATAATGACTTAGCAAGGTGGACGGGGCGGAGGAGAGTACCCCATTTTTCAGACGGAGAGGCTGAGTCTCGGGGTGGGGCTTGCCTAGGGTCACCGTCATATTGCTAGAAAGGAAACAGAGCTGGTTTTCCAACCCAACATTTTTTTTTAAATAAATTTATTTTTATTTATTTACTGTGGGATCTTCCCAGACCAGGGTTCGAACCCAATTCCCCTGCATTGGCAGACGGATTCTTAACCACTGCACCACCAGGGACGCCCCCAACCCAACATTTTTGCCTCTGCGATTTCCAGGGCATGCCCCCCTCCATGGTAAAACTGTGTGTATTTATAACCAGGCTGTGGCCACCATCAGATGGGTGCCTTACTACTGTAGAAATAAAGACACTGCCCCTCCCCCACCCCATACCCTCCACGCCTCACCCCTTCCTGATTATCAGATTTATGTTGCAAAACTAAGATCAGTAAGTGGTGTATGGGATAATAACCAGGGGGGTTAACCTTTAAATAATGTTCTTAAAAGGATAGATTGTGGGCCAATTTAAATAAGATGACATTTAATTGGAGCAAATGCAAAAATCTGCACTTAGGTTTCGAAACCATCGCCACACTTATTTTGGTTATTTTGTAACCCATATATAAAAATCCAGGACGTGATAATATTTCATAGAAGGCATAGCATTTTCACCAGCCAAAAGGGCAGGCCACAGTGTGGTATGGTTTTCAAAACACCAGTGTTCTAGACTGCTTTAGAACAGACAGGGAGTCGGGAACGGGAGATGGTAGTACCAGGGTTCTGCATCCAGGTCCCAGCTGGCTGTAGAGAATTCCCAATGAAGATGAACCAGGAAGATCAGACTTGTGCAAAGTGGGTTGTTTGAAGACTGTCTTGGGAGCTGAGGATTCTCCTAAACCCCCATCAGCGTTATGTTTTCGAGCTTTAGAATGTCGAATGATAAAGAAGCAAAGATGAACAGGACAGGGTGCCGCCAACAGGAAGTTTAGTGATGATGATTGTCACTTGAAAGTGGCCATGGGGATTGGTTTGTTGCAGGTGGGGATAGCAATGGGGATGTAGGGGAGGAGGACACCTAGGCAAAGGAATGACACAGGCAACACTGTAGGGGTGGGACCTGCTGTCTGTGGTGAGTGGGCGGTGTGGTTGGAGAACACGTTTGCCTGGAGCCCAGGGTACATGTGAGGCCTGTGGGAGGGAGAAGGAGTATTGGGTTGGGCGGCATAGATTATGCAGAATCCCTAGCACCAGGCCAAGAAGCCTGCGCTTCATCCTCTGGTGGATGTTTCTGTGCAGAAAAGTGACTGGGATGAGGGCTGTGTTGTATGAGGACCATTCCGGCAAACACAAGGAAGATGGCCTTTAGGAGGGAGACACTAGAGGTAGTTGGACCACTTGGGGGCTGTTGCTGAGGTCCGTATATGAGGTGATGTGGCCTGAGCCACAATGGAGAGGAAAGAGAGAGCCTTCTGAAGATGGATGTAGAGGGGCGTGCCATCTGATGGATGTGGAACTGGTGGATGGAAGAGAGCCTCGTGTGCCTGCAAGGCTCCTGAAATCCTTTCTCTGCCCAGATGTCATGCTTTCCACCAACTAGGATGTATATGCTTGACTAGCACTTGTACACACAGCTTATTTCCTCCTTTCAAAGCTACCTCGGATGCGCGGCATCTTATGCTATTGAGACTAATGAGATTTGGACGGATTGGCTTCTATCTTCTCTGTTCTTCCAGGACCACAGTCGACCTATTACATTGCAAGTGGGTCAGGTTCCAGTAAGACGTTGCCAGTTGCATCTGTCTAAGAGGGTCAGGCTGGTTCATTTATTTGGGGGACAGTTAAGACATCCGCTGTCCAGCAGTCTTCCTTATCGGGACCGTGTCTGGGAACCAGTAAATAGGCAAAATCAGAACCTCTGACTGGCTAACAAAGATTTCACGATGTCCATACCTTTCCCTGCTGGCTGGCTGCCTGACCCAGTCTTTAACCGGCAACTCTGTACTCTTACTTTACACATGATTTTCATGCACGTGGTTATTTTTAGCTCCTCTCAGATCAGAAGGAGCTTCTCTAGAGAGACATACTGTCTCCAAACCACTGGTTGCTGGTCCCTGTAAAAAATGATGTGCTGAGACGGGAGGAAGAAAAACTAGGCAACGTGGATGTAAGAGCTCGAGGGTAGAGCTCTCTAGATCCTGCTGTGTTTGGGGACAGCTCTCCATACGTGTCTTGCAGTTGGTAGACTTCAGGATGTTGATGGGGACTTTGTAAGGTTTTACAATGAGTATATTCTGTTTGGGAAGGCAGGGAGGTAAGTGGTGTTGCTACTTATGGGCTCGGGTCTTAAGCTGTTTAGGACGACGTTGCTCCGCAAGAAGGACTTGTTCTTCTGTAGCTTCCTGTAGCTGCTCCCTTCCAGACTTTGTGACCCCAGCAGACCCCAATGCCTAGAGGGTGGCTGACATTCGATGAGCAGTTGGTAAATATCTGTTGAATGAATGAATGAATGGATTCATCACAGAGGGGGAGACCCAGTTAATGATGAGGCAACAAGGAGCAGCTTCCATTCTTGTCACATTAACAGATCTCCTGGTGTAATCACTAGACAGCACTTCACATCATAGCCGCGAAATTGTGTTTAGGTAAATGGCCTTGGACGTAGAGCACAGTTCCCTAGATGCTTGTTCATGGAAAACTTAATTTGAAAAGATTTTAGTGAGTGTATTCTCATTTTTAGCCCTGCCGTTTGTGAAATATCAGTCTGTTTTTCGTGCTTCGGCATGACCCATCCAGAAGATTTGTTTCGTGGCCCCATCCATCCCCCATGCACATATCCCCATCCATCCACACATCCATCCACACATCCATCCATCCATCCATCCATCCAGCAAACACATTTGTGGAATGCCTGCGTTTTGGGGATGGAAGGAAGAGAGAATGGTATCCAGGTGAACACAGCTGGTCTCTGCCCTTGGGAGTGCTCAGTCTGAAGCAGGAATAAGACAGGAACATGGGCAGCTATGGTGCAGTGTGATAAGTGTGTATGTAATGAAGGCATGGGCCTGCTTGTGGGAACCCAGAAGAGGGGCACTTTCTGCCCTGGAGCGGACGGAGAGAGTAGAGCTGGGAAGCTGCCGAAGGAGGGAATGTTTGGGCCAGTAAGCCCGAGATGACAGCTTGTGGGCTTCCAGGGGCTGCCCTGAGTAAGATGTCCTGGCTGGCAGTGCAGATGAGTTATCTGGAACCTTCTCAGTTTTGAGAATGGACACTCTGTGGGCTGGGAGGAGTGAAAGATGGTTGATTCATGGACTGTGGTCTTGACCCTCCTATCTTCAACCTGCCTTTAACTCCCTGGGACCTCTGTTTCAAGGACCCTTCTGTTCATTCCAGCCCTCATAATTTCACCAGATTCTTTTTAGAGCAGGAAAGGGCCATTGGGAATTCTCTTTTCCAGCAGAAAAGACCAAAGAGCATACTTGGAGGGAGGAAGGTGAGTGGGGGGAAGTGTTTATAGGTGAGTAAGAATAGTGTTTCCTATCCACCAGACCCTGCTGTATGCCACCCCCAAGTCCAGCCGAGTGAGGGTCTGTCAGCAGAGGAGCCAGTCTGGCATTGGCAGAAGGGACTCACTGCCCCTAGAAAGGTTCTTTTCCTAACCGCCACCTTGAGCTCATTCTAAATTAAGAGCCACTTTAGAAAGACATCAGAAAAGTAAAATTTGGAATGACCTAGACAGAAACTTGGGCTAACCTCCCTCATTTTACATGTGGGGAACTGTGCTTTTTCAGTTCATACTCTGAGAGTGTTAAAATTACATACCTGGACGGTAAGCCCTGAACCAAAATAGACCCAGGTGGGAGCAGGTTGGATTTGGGGTCCTTTGAGTTTTGGTGGCCCTGTATATTCAGGGCGCCATGGCCACGTCTGATTTGCAGCTGCAGGGGAAGTCCAGGATGACCGTATGGTTTGGGGGAAATTATGAATGGCTTAAGGTTGGAGTTAATGGTGCATCTGGGACTAGAGCACAGGTCTCTTGCTTTCTCCCAGTGCAGTTTTTTCTGCCACATCCTGCTGCTAAAGCTTTACTCTAACTATTTTTTTCCCACTAGGAAACCCACTAATGAAGCATTGGCACCGTGATAATAGGTGTTGCATGGGGCCAATAGCACTGGATAGTCATTGGAAGAAATACATCCAGAAGATGGATTGTTATGGGCAAGGAGGAAGAGTGCCAGAATTGTGATTTTTTTTTTTTTTTGAAATTGTATTTGCTGCCTAACAACTGCCAAAAGACCAGTGTTAAAAAAAAAAACTTGGGAAGAAAACCATCTATAGTTTCTCCATGCTAACACAGCTGTTTTAGTTTTTGCCAATTTCCTGTTTTTATCAAGTAGTCCATGTACGGTGCATATGTATTTTTATGTAGTTGGGATCACAGCTTTCTCTTAACAGAGTTAAGTACTGTGTTTACTTAACGTTTCTCATAAGAATTTTCCATATTTCGGTCTCGTCTTCATAATTCTTTTTGGTTATGGCTGAGTAGTATTCTGGAGTGCTGGTGGGCCCCAGTGCTGTGTTCTGTGATTGGAGTTTCAGTTGCTCTTCTCTTGGCCCTCCCGTGATCCTGCCTATTTCTCCAGTAGATTAATTTATAGAGAACATCACCGCACGTCAAGTCTTCTGCTTCTGTTGAATTGATGCCTTCAGAGGAGTATTTCCAGGAAGGAAAGAGACTGTAATTCATTGATGTAGTTTTGATTTTTTTTTGTTGTTATTTATTTGTATAACGTAAGTACAGATGTACACATAAAACAAAGGTACAGTTTAATGAACTACTAGAAGGTAGACAGACACCCTTGTACCACTACCCACGTCAAAAGCTGGAACCCTGCCAGCCAGCCAGAAGTCCACCGTTGCCCCCTCCCTGTGCCCCCTCCAAGCCCCAAGAGCAACGACTGCTCTGTCTTTATTACAGTCACTTCTTTACTATCTTTCCAAGTTTGCTCACCCAAGTGTGCATCCCTAGATATTTCAAGTTAAGTTATCCTTTTTTTAAAAAATGTCTTTTAAATCTCTTTTAATCTGTAGGTGTTCCCTCCATCTCTTCTCTTCCCTATAGTCTGTTGGTTGAAGAAACTAGGTCATTTGTCCTGAGGAGTTTCTAGAATTTTCCACAGGCTGGATCTCGCCAATTGCAGTCCCGTGTAGTTTAGAACGTTCCTCTGCATTTCCTACAGTTGGCAGTTGGATCTAGTGGTTGAATCAGTCCCAGGGTTGATTTTTTTTTTTTTTCCTGTGGAAAGAGAGGTGTGGGGAGCAAGATTATATCTTGGGTGGTGGGACGTTCTTCATGGCGAGGTACATAATGGTTGTCTGTCTGTCTCCTATTGTGATGTTAGTAGCCAGTGGCATCCAATGCTTAGAGCCTGCCATTCATTAGAAGTTGCAAAATTGTGGTATTGCCATTCTGTTGTTTCTTCCTCATTTATTTGCTGGAATACTACTATAAAGAAAACCTTTGCCTCTCTACTATTTTTAATTGTTTATTTATAGAGATTCACATACCATACAATTCACCTATCTGAAGCATGCAATTTAGTGGTTTTTAGTATTTTCGTAGAGTTGCGCATCAATCACCACAATTAATTTTAGAACACTTCATTAACCTCGAAAAAAATCCTACTCATCTTCGCCGTCACCCCGCAAACCTGGCAGCCCTAAGCAATCGCTAATCTAATTTCTGTCTCTAGACTTGCTGTTCTGGACGTTTCAAATAATACGTGGTCATTTGTAACCAAGTTCTTTCACTTAGTATAATGTTTTCAATATCCATTGATGTTGTAGCATGTATCAGAACTTTATTCCTTTTTATGGCCAAATAATATTCCACTGTATGGATGTACTGCATTTTGTTTATCCATTCATCAGTTGATAGACATTTGGGTTGCTTCCACTTTTTGGCTATCAGGAATAATGCTGCTGTGAACATTTTTGTACCAGTTTCTGTGTGAGCTTAATGTTTTCATTTTTCTTGGATATTTACCTGGAAGTGTCATTGCTGGGTCAAATGGTAACTCTAAGTTTAACCGTTTAAGAAACTGCCAGGCTGTTTCCTAAATCAGCTACACAATTTGACATTCCTGTCAGCAGTATAAGAGGGTTCCAGTTTCTCCAACATTGGTTATCTGTCTTTTTTATTATAGCCCTCCTAGTGGGTGTGAAGTGTCTGATTGTGGTTTTGATTTGCATTTCCCTGATGAGTAATGATGTTGAGCATCTTTTCATATGCTTATTGGCTGTTTTTCTATCTTTGGAGAACCATCTATCTATCTATCTATCTATCTATCTCTATTTCCTTGACCTAATTTTTAATTGAATATATGTCTTTTTATTATTGAGTTGTAATAATTCTTTGTATGTTCTAGATAGAAGTCTCTTGTCAGAAGTATGATTTGTAAAATTTTCTCCCATTCAGGGTTGTCTTTGTACTGTCTTGATATCTTGGTGTTCTTTGAAGCATAAAAGTTTTACATTTTTGATGATGTCCAGCTTGTTTTTTCTTTTGTTGCTTGCACTTTTGGTGTTTTATCTAGGAAACTGTTGCCTAATCCAAGGTCCTGAAGATTTGTGTGTATGTTTTATTCTGAGTTTTATAATCTTAACTCTTACATTTAGGTCTTTGATTCATTTTGAGTTAATTTTTGTATATGTTGTCATCTGCTCTTTGGTTACCCAGGATCAGTGCTTGATTTTTTTTCCCATTTATTTACCATTTATCATAATAAGTCACTGGTTCCCTAATCATCCTATGACGTTGTAGTTTGGTGGGGTTTCTTGTCATTATGTATGTATGCTTAGATTTCATCATGAGTTTGTATTATAATAAAAATAATTACATTTTAAAAAATGTGTGTACTGTGACACATGTATGCAATAGAGAGAGAAAAGTGCTTTTGTGGTTTGTTTCTTTTTTTAACCTTGTTTCTTATCCGGTTGTCACATCCTAAATTTTCTTCCACCCAATTGTCTTCCAGAAACATGCCAAAGGCCAGGATTTGTTTGATCAGATTGTGTACCACTTGGACCTGGTGGAAACAGATTACTTTGGCCTCCAGTTCCTTGACTCTGCCCAGGTTGCGGTATGTATGCCTTTGATTCCTTACAGGATGGATTGGCTTTTCATGCTAATCAGAGATCCACAGTTGCTAGAAATTGGTAGAGAAAAACAGGAGTAAAACTGTGATATTGTTGCAGTAAGGAGCATTGGGAGGGAGGTGCTGGCACCCACGTGAGATGATGCAGCCATGGTGCCCCACCCTGGAGATGGCCAGTACCTGCGAAAGGAAGAGGAAGATGTGTTCCTGTTACACATGGGGATGCACTAGGGGAACCTTTCCAAGCATAGGGATGCAGTATGGGCACATCTCTAGAGTAGGTAGAGAGAAGAAATATCCTTATAGGAATTCTTTTAAGGATGCTGCTTGTATTTAACCAGCAGAAGAGGCTGTGCTACCCTCCCCTTCTGGACTCTTGCCAGGTGTAGCAAGCAGGTGCTGTGAACACAGCTGAATTGCAGCCGGGCTTAGTGGGCTCAGGGGCTGGGCAGTCGGAGCGGGTCTTGGCATTGCTCGAGAACCATCTTGCAGGCTCCAGCAGGTTGCGTTAGGTCATCAAAGACTTCCCCCGCTTTGCCTGAGACAGAACTGTGTGCAGTGGAGGTGCTCAAGTACATGAACTCGACACAGCTCAGAACCACTCTTTCATTTATTTTAATTTCTGTATTTATTTTATAACTGACCTACAGCACTATGTTAGTTCCTGTTACACAATGTAGTAATTCAGTATTTCTGTACATTTCTAAATGATCGCCCTGAAAGCCTATTTACGACCCATCACCGTACAGAGATATTACCTTATTACTGACTGTATTCTCCACACTGTACATTTCATACCTGTGACTCACTTATTTTGCAACTACTAGATGTTTGTATGTCTTAATCTCCCTCACCTATTTCTATCTCCCTCCTTCCCCCCGGCAACCACCTGTTTGTTCTCTGTATCTGTAACTCTGTTTCTGTTTTGTAATGTTTGTTCATTTGTTCTGTTTCTTAGATTCCACATATAAGTGATATCATACCATGTTTGTCTTTCACTATCTGACTTATTTTACTTAGCATAATACCCTCTAAGTCCCTCCATGTTGTCACAAATGGCAAGATTTCATTATTTTTTTATGCATGAGTAATATTCCATTGCATATATATTATAGATACCACATCTTCTTTATCCATTCATCTATTGATGGGCACTTGGGTTGCTTCCATATCTTGGCTATTGTAAATAACAGTGCAACGAACATAGGGGTGCATATATCTTTTCTAATTAGTGTTTTTTTCCTTTGGATAAATATCTAGGAGTGGAAGTGCTGGATCATATAGTAGTTCTATTTTTAGTTTTTTGAGGAACCTCCATACTGTTTTCCATAGTGGCTGCATCAATTTACATTCCTACCAACAGTGCATGAGGGTTTCCTTTTCTCCACATCCTCGCCAATACTTGTTATTTGTTGTGTTTTTGATAATAGCCATTCTGACAGGTGTGAGGTGATAGATACCTCGTTGTGGTTTAGATTTGCATTTTCCTGATGGTTAGTGATATTGAGCATCTTCTCATGTTTCTGTTGGCCATCTGTATGTCTTCTTTGGGAAAGTGTCTATTCAGATCCTCTGCCCATTTTTAAATAGGATTGTTTGGGTTTTTTGATGTTGAGTTGTATGAGGTCTTTGTATATTTTGGATATTAACCCCTTATCAGATGTATCATTTGCAAAGATTTTCTCCTGGTCAGTAGGCGGCATTTTCATTTTGCTGATAGTTGTCTTCACTGTGCAAAAGCTTTTTAGTTTGGTGTAGTCCCATTTGTTTATTTTTGCTTTTGTTTCCCTTGCCTGAGGAGACATATACAAAAAATACTACTAAGACTACTGTCAAAGAGCATACTGCCTATGTTTTCTTCTAGAAGTTTTATGGTTTCAGGTCTTACATTTAGGTCTTTTATCTATTTTGAATTTATTTTTGTGCATAGTGTGAGGTAGAAGTCCAATTTGATTCTTCTGCATGTAGCTGTCCAGATCTCCCAACACCATTTATTGAAGAGACTGTCTTTGCCACATTGTATATTCTTGCCTCCTTTGTCATTGATTAATTGATCATATAAATGTGGGTTCATTTCTGGGCTCTCTATTCTGTTCCATTGACCTATGTGTCTGTACCATACTGTTTAGATTACTGTAGCTTTGTAGTATAGCTTGAAATCAGGGAATGTGGTACCTCCAGCTTTGTTCTTTTAAAAAGCAGGAAAGACTTCGGGGTCTCCCTTCCCAACAAAATCTAGCTTTGGGTTTCAAAGAGAACTTATTCAGGAATCTAAAAGTATTTATTAAGTGCCTGTTATGCACTGGGTCCTGTTCCAAGCAGTGGATAATGCAGTGGATGTATGTAATACCTATGCAACATGACTGGTGGTAATAAGTGTTAAGAAAAATAAAGCAGAGTGAGGTGTTAGACAAAGTAAAGGGAGGGTGAGGGAATAGACAGAGTAAGGGGCAGTGCTATCTTAGACAGAGTATGAAAGGGTGAGTTCCCTGGTAGGAGATGTTTGAGCTGAGACCTGGAGCTCCTCATCTGTGGCTAAGCCTTTCTACCTGAAAGACACTTTTTAGAGACTTCCGGGGGGCTACCCATGACAGTTGTAAGGAGATGCTCAAAGTCGATGCCTGGAAATTGGGTCTGCCTGAGATGGTTACTGTGATGCTCAGTCTGCAGTGATAACGGTGGAGCCAGGACTTAAGTGTGCCCGGGCTACAGTGCCTGCTGGGCAGACACTCCCCTCTGCTCCCACTGGATGCCCCCTCTACACCACTGACTTCCTCTCCACCTTCAGGACCTCCTGTCTGCTGACAGCCCACTACCCCAACCCCCTGACTATTGCCACGAACACCCCAACTGCCTCCTTGAGTTCGTGGTCCTGATTCCTTCCTGTGAGCCGGAGACTCTCACTCTGGCCACTGTGGCCCTGGGGAGGGCAGACCAGCTTTTCCCTGTCCCCTCCCCCATGCAGTTCTGCTTCCTTTGAGGTTGGACTGCCCAGTGCTGTGCCCTCTGACCTCAGCGCTCTCCTTCCCATCCTTCAAGGCCTCTGGTGCCTGTTTTTCTCTTCCCTGGGCAACCTCAGAACTCAAATTGCTGACCCCTCTAAACATTCCAGACATGGTTTCCTCTCACTGAAGCTTCAGTTGAGTAAACCTCACACAGATGCACTTCTGGTCCTGTCACCACTCCAAGATCCGGAATTCTGTCATTTCTCATCCCATGACAACGTCCCATGATCGCATCCTTCCAGTTCTTCTACATGTGGCCTTGGCCCACGACAACTCCTCCTACTCTGTCCTTCCTCCCGGCCTGGCGAAGCTCAGCTGTCTCACCTGTGTCCCCTCTTGCCCTTTGATTTTCCTGCTCCCCTGACTGTCCCCTGGCCTCCCTTTGACACGCATGCAGGCCCATATGCTTCCTCTGCTGCTTCTCCTGGGCTGCCAGGCGTTGCTGGAGAGCCACGGGCTGTGCGTTTTGGCACCAGCACAAATCACAGATCACAGGTTCAGCAGAGTCCAAGCCCCTGAGCTGTTCTTGGAGCCTCATTAACCCCCAGTGGACTCTGGGGGTTAATCCCAACTCTGGAATGCCCCAGGGTTCCCCTCTGACTCTGGATCACAGGCCCGTAGTCCAGTTCCCACAAAGACTGGTCTCATGGTTGGCCTTGCCACCTACTGGGAAGACCGAGTCATTTAGCTGAAACACCTTGAGTTTTCTTCCCTGCATCTCAAAGTTTCTTTTTTCTCTCTGTCCATCCTTTTTACTACTTTAAGGGAGTTTGCCTGTTTCTCCAGCATTTACTCACTACACCTGCATCAGAGTTCCATTTCCGGTTGCTTCCTGGGTGCTGAGTTTAGAGTCCTCCTTGCTGTCCCCAGCATCTGACACTTGCCAGCCCTCCTCATCCCGGAAACTCTTCTCTGTTCTGCCTTCTCCTGTTGTCCTAACATGTGTGGTATCTTTGGCTTCAGATTGTTTATGGCCCTGGACTGAGTCAGACCTGGACCTTACTCTTGGTTCTGCCCCAACTCATTTGATGGGCTTTAGATAAGCCACCTTTTCTCCCTTGGGCTCAGTTTCCTCATCTGTAAAATGAGCTTCTTTTATTTATTTACTTATTTTTGGCTGTGTTGGTTCTTCACTGCTGCGCGGGCTTTCTCTAGTTGCGGCGAGTGGGGGCTACTCTTCGTTGCAGTGCGTGGGCTTCTCATTGCGGTGTCTTCTCTTGAAGAGCATGGGCTCTAGGCCTGCGGGCTTCAGTAGTTGTGGCTCGCAGGCTCTAGAGCTCAGGCTTAGTACTTGTGGTGCACAGGCTTAGTTGCTCTGCAGCACGTGGGATCTTCCCAGACCAGGGATTGAACCTGTGTCCCCTGCATTGACAGGTGGATTCTTAACCACTGCGCCAGCAGGGAAGCGCCTGTTTTTTTTCTTTTGACCACCCCAGGCAGCATGTGTAATCTTAGTTCCCCGACCAAGGATCAAACCCACGCCCCCTGCAGTGGAAGCATGGAGTCTTAACCACTGGACTGCCAGGAAAATCCCTAAAATGGGGTTCTTGGACCTGTTCTCCCAAGAGCTCTTCTAGTTCTAATGTCCAGTGATTCTGAGTCTAAAGAAGAGGCAGGCGTGTCTGCCCCACAAATCTTCTCTAGTCGGGGAGAAGGTACCTGTTATTTCTTCCATTAGAGCCAAGTACCTGTTGTTCTGGTGGCGTGTCCTCATCCCCAGGCGACTGCTTTCCAGCCACACGGGTTCCCAGAAAGCCGAGAATGTGACTCCACTATGAAAGGCTCTGCTGTGAGCCTCTGCTCACTTGGCTGCCGGGCTTTCCCGTCCGCTGGTGCCCTGGCCCTGTGCAGCGGGAGGGATGTTCATGGTGAGATCCAGGCGTCCTTCCCAGGCCATACACCTGCAGATGCTCAGATTCTGCAGGTGCTAAAGCCTTTCAAGCATGCAGCTCTGTGAATATGATGCGCTTTTCTTCCCCACGAGAGCAGGCGTAGGGTCCTCATCTGCTGAACTCTGAGGATCCTAGAGATGTGGGGCAGCGACAGCTCCCAGGCCTCTTCTGCTCATCCGTTTGATATCTAAGCTGGGCTCATTGTAGGCTGGGTCTGGTACTGCCCGCACCTTGCTTGTGCTGGTTCCCCTCCCGGGACACCCTTTCTCATCCCGTTTAAACTTCTGGCCATCGTTCAAGACCACCTCTGATGACAGCCCTTCGTGCAGCGTGTCCTCAACTCCCAAAATGTTTTTCCTCCTCTATGTAAACCTGAGCTTATTTTGCCCTCCCTGGCAGTTTGCTCATTTGGCCTCAGGGTCATTATGTGTGTATATGAACAAACCTTTCTGATTAGATCCTAAGACTTAGGTCCTCCTCTTCTTAACTTGGTGACTATTGGTGACAAAGGCATACAACCTAGAACTTTTGTCCTTAGCCCCAGAAGGGACCTTAGGAGCCATTTGTCAAATTTCTCCATCTCTGGTGGTGAAACCAAAGTCCTTAGACCTTGGCAAGTCACTTAGCGAGTAGCGCAGCTTGTGTGCGAACCCAGGTTTTCCGATTTCGGGTTTTAAGTGTTCTTTTCGGTACACTGTACTCTGGAACCTCAGTTTTCCTAACACCAAGGTGAATGTAGTAACATCCATTTCAGAGGGAAATTGAAGGACTCAGTGAGTTAATGGAAGAGAAAGGGTTTTGTAATCCAGCATGGGTGTGGGTCTCACTTCTTCCCAGCTGGGCAGGCCAGGGGGGACCAGACGTCATCACGGCCCCCAGAGCTGATGCCCTGAGGTTAGCTGGAACCTCAAGGTTGCCCTGTCCGTGGGAGAGACCTTAGCGATTTAGATGAGACCTCTGGGAAAGTTCGCTGAGCCAATGATTTTTCCCAAAGGCCTGGGACAAAGCATTTGGTGGCAGGTGTGATAGATGGGGGCTCAGAAGGGAGCGGTCCACTTGGCCATTGGCTTATTGCCCCATAATTGAGGCTCCTGCAAGGAATGACATCCCCACCCAGCCCCTGATATGCAAATCAGAAGGCTGGGGGTTCCAGGGCTCTTGGCTGTCTGCATCCCCAGCTTATATTCCCAGCTTGCTGCAGAGAGCCAAGCCTGGTTTCCATAGTGCACAGCCCAGCCCTGAAGCAAGGTCAAAGTCTACTGGCATCGCCTATTTTTAGCAGTTGGGGCTGGGGCCTCCTCTTTCCCTTTTCCATATCAAAGCAGGAAAGCCACCCAGGAACCCACTCTGTAGCTCTCACTTTGGCACAGCTCAAAGCAGGGGCAGGGGTTCTATTTTTACATATCAAAGCTTTCTTCCGAGAGCCCAGGTCTCTGGCCTGCACCCACCCAGCTTTCTTAGACTGTTCTGGTAGGCGCTGTTTACTGAGTTTCTACTCTGATGAGCTCTGAGGCAGGTATCAAACTAAAGACATTATATAACTCTTGTTTAACATTCAGCATTGATCTGTAAAGCTGGCCATGAAGCAGACCCATTTCACAGATGAGGAAGCTGAGGCTCACTAGAAACCTTGTAAAGATTAAAGTAAGGGGCAGAGCCGGGATTCAGAACCTGGTCTCTCATTCCAAAGGCCAGCACTTTCCACTGGGTTATGCTGATTCCATTACACAAGGGAACATCACACCCACCCACACACAGCCACACTCGTGGAAAGAAAACATTCAGTCAGTAGCCATTCAGCAAACTTTGACTTGGAGCTTACTCAGTGGCAAGCTCTGTGGTGCAGAGGTAGGCTGGACAGTGTCCCCACCTGCCACATTCTGGTGAGGGAGACAGACAAGTGGTCCCTTGGAAAACTGGGGGCTCATTTTTTTTTTATGATAAATATAAAATTACCCAATAAAATATCCACCACAGTTAGTGTACTTAAAGTATCTTAGGACTCAGAGTCTTGGAGCAAAAAACCAATCCCAGAATTTCAGTGTTAAGATCCTGAAACCTGGAAAGTTAAGTCTCAGACTATACTGTTCACGGTTACAGACTGTACTGTTCGTTGCCCTCCCGTCTGTGAGCCCGGAGACTGTGTTGCGGATGAGGTGATCAGGGTATCAGAGGGGAAGGGTGAACATGGGGTGGGCCGCAGCCACAGAGGATGAGAGGACTTTGCCAGGCAGAGGAGTGGCAGGGATTTGGGGCTGGGGTAACTGTAGCCCCACCAAGCAGAAGTCTCCGTCCCCATCTCGGGGTGGGCGTTCTACAGGGTAGGTGTAGCCATCCTCAGTCCCTTCCAAAGCCCCTCCCAGCGTGAAAAGGGAGCATTTCATGGTGGTCCGTTTTGCAGCAAGGAATTCAGAAAAGGTGGTTTTGGGCCTTTGTCTCAGACTTGTGAGCTGTTTTTCATCTGGTTTTTGCAGCACGGAATCGGGTAGATGGGTGATTAGAGGCCCAGGGCTGTGAGGGGAGGTTGACACACAGACACGGTGACTGCTGGAAGGACTCCGTGGACGCCAGAGGGACTGTTGTGGCTTCATCCTGATGGATGCCTGGAATGTCATCACATTTGCCACTTGTGTGGACACTGCCGGCGCTCCTACCATTTCAGATGTATGTGGGGTTAGGGTTGGAGAGCATAAACACTAGTAGTGGTAGGGAGGGAGACGCAAGAGGGAAGGGATATGGGAACATAAGTATATATATAACTGATTCATTTTGTTGTAAAGCAGAAACTAACACACCATTGTAAAGCAATTATACTCCAATAAAGATGTTAAAAACAAACAAACAAAAAAACACTAGTAGTGGGACATGTTACTGTCAGAGAAAACATCTTAAACCCTTCCTTTCATTTGAACAGTTCATTACAGTTGCCATGGACACTGAGTTGATTCTTGTGTTAGGGGACCGCTCAGTGCACAGATGAGGAAGCTGAGGGGATGGGGTGGGGGGCTTGCTCCTGGCCACATGCCAGGCAAGTGGCAGGGCTGGGACTTGAACTCTGATCTCCTGCCTCCTTCTCGAAGACGTGTGCAACAGCTCAAGAAATGCCTCAGGCCTCCCAGCAGCCTGCTTCTGAATGTTAGCAGAGCAAGTGTTTTCCTGTCCATGTGCAGGTATTGGCGCTGAATGGGAAGCTATTGATAAAGGGAAGGGGTCTCTGCAATTGATTTAAATGAATCCCCAAGGAAAGCTCGAGTAGCTGGCGTGAATGGGTTGGCAGGGCTTCATGCTGAATGAGGACGAGGAGAGATCCCTCCGGTAGGCAGAGAAGGTATGTCCTGGTGGGGTGTGATGCGGAGCCCCAGAGCACCGGATGCCGACACAGCCTGAGTTAGAATCCTGCCTCATTAGCGCTGCGATCCGGGGTACCTTGAGTCCTCTCCACGGCCACCTTCCTGTGCTCGAAGCCTGAGAAAGGGATGGATGTGACATAACGTAAGGGGTGTTTTTTCCAACACTACAAGCAATGGATTCTGATACTGTCTGCCTGAAGACAGTGTCGGATTAAGGGCTCAGTCCCTCAGACTCCCCACCAACCCCCGCACCGCACATACACACACACTTCAGGTGCTAATCCCAAGTCCACGTTGTCACCTGTGCTTCTGACCTACTAGCTATAGGTAGGAGTTTCCCATGACCCGCTCTGTGGGTTTAATTTACTGGAGCCAGTCACAGAAATCGGGGACAGTTTACTTACTAGGTTACCAGTTTATTATACAAGGATGTAACTCGGGAACAGCCAGTTGAAACGGATGCATAGGGCAAGGTATAGGGGGGTGGGGAGGTGTGGAGCTCTCATGCCGCTCCTCCCAAATCTCCGTGTGTTCACCAACCCAGAAGGTCTATGAACCTTGTCCTTTTGGGTTTTTATGGAGGCTGCACTACATAGACATGATTGATTAAATCATCGGCCGTTGGTGATCGATCCAACCTCCAGCCCCTCTCCCCTTCCCAGAGGTCGGGGAGGTGACAGGCGACTGAAAGTTCTAACCCTGTAATCAATCATGTGTTTGGTTTCCCTGGCAACAAGCCCCATCCTTAGGTGCTTTCCCAAAGTCACCTCATTCACGTAAACTCAGGTATCATTGAAAGGGTTTCATTATGAATGTTAAGACACTTTTACTGCTGTTACCACTTAGGAAATTACAAGGGTTTTAGGAGCTTTGTGCCAGAAACTGACAAAGACCGAATATATACATTTCTTATTATGAGTCACAACATCACACACAATAAGCTCCAAAAGTGTTCATTCTCTTCTTTCTCTTTACATCCTTTGGATATGATTCTCTCTCAGATTCCTCCAGCGCTAATTTAAATGCAAACTTTTTACAAGACACTTTTTACAAGCCAAGAAAATCTAGAGGTACTAGAAAGCCACTTATGAGTTCCATCACTCAAACGTGATGGCCCAGGGTTGTACAGGCAGAGTTTTTAGACCCTCTTCAACCCCTGAGCTTCTCCTGGCCATTGTGATTCAAGTGCTTCTGTGTAGATTTTAGACAATTAACTTCTATAACCAGCCTTATGTATGTTCTAATTCTAGAACTGATGTACTATCAGAACAGATGGGCTTTGCCAGATCATCTCACATCTCGATTTATGGGAAGGGTTTTGCCAGATGGACTTGGATGAGAAATTCAGATCAGAAACCACCTAATACCTGTTAGAGTGTTTGAGTTAAATGTCTTGCCCTTTGAACTCAGCAAGGCACCTGTCTGTTTCCGGTGACTGGTTTAATGGTCTGTTAAGAGGGCTGGAGCCATTTGCCTTGGCCTCTGCCGACAGGCGGCCTGGCTGTACTTAGCCGAATGCAGGTGAACATCCAAGACAGGTCCTGCTGCTGCTGAATAGGGCTTCAAGCCAAGTATAGGATATAATTTATTAAATGCCACATTGGGCCTGAGTGCCCCCAGCGTCTTCAAGTCGCAGGGTGGTCTTATGGGATTAAGCATGAGTGATTCGAGTCTGGTCAGCTCCTACAGCTAAGAAGAAAAGTCGGGTCATTTTGAACTGGTTGGATACAAGATAGATTTTATCATCTCTTATTTTAGGCTTGTGACTGGATTTCTTAGCACCTCTGATGCAGATGAGCAAACCTGATCTGAACACCACAGGGTCAAGGAGCTCTTTAAATGGAGCCGTTTCTGATTCTTTTCCCGGCTTTGTGAGCCCCAGACTTTTCACAGGCCTCAATCCTGGCGGGTCCTGCTCTGGGCAGGGCTCTGTGGCTGGTGGCTAGGTGGGAAGGATGGAGGCCAGCACTCATGGATAAGGGGGCTTCTTTTTTTTTAGATTTTTTTTTTTTTTGATGCAGACCATTTTTAAAGTCTTCATTGAATTTGTTACAATATTGCTTATGTTTTGGGATTTTTTTGGCCACAAGGCACGTGGGATCTTATCTCCCCGACCAGGGATTGAACCCACACCCCTGCATTGGAAGGTGAAGTCTTAACCACTGGACCGCCAGGGAAGTCCCTGATAGGGGGGCTTCTTTAGCAGTGTGGTCAGAGGGAAAGGCGTCTGCTGTCCAGGTGGAGCATCTAGCCATGATCTGCCTGTCAGTTAACACGGGTTGTAGACATCTGGCTAATAAACCCTGAAATTGCTTGAGATTTCAGACAGCAGTTTTCAGAAGGGCTCGTGGATATTTCAAGATCCCCAGGATCATTATTAGGACATATTCTTGGGTAGGAGAGGATGCAGGAAAACTTCAACACTAAATATTTAATGGGATACTGGGAGCCTTTAAAAAACACTAAGGATCTGAGATTCTGTTTAATGATCATGGGTGGGACCTGGGCATTTGTGATTGAAACACACAGCCAGGGTTGAAAACCACAGCTGAGGACACGACACAGGTTGGGCCTGGATCAAGATTAGAGTTTGACAGTAGAGGGAGAGCAACAGTGGGCTGAAGTTTGTTCTATTCCAAATACAATAAGGAGACTTGAGAAGGGAAAGAGATGGGACAAGCTCCTTTAATCTCTGAGCCTCTGGGGCTAATAAGATTAGAAGGCTGGTTGCAGGGAGAACTTTTCTTGCCTGCTAAGGATAAATTGATTTGAAAGTGAGGCAAAGAACAGGTTTAGCCAAGCCATTAGCATGATACTTACTTTGGCAGGAAAGTAAATATTATGTTTGTATCAAGTCTTTATCTGTCCTCCCAGGGGCTAAAGTTCAGCATTTCCAGCTTGGTTGAGGGCAGCAGTGAGACTGAATTCTAATGATACAAATTGATCATCAGAAACTGCCCGATAGGCAAGTGATGAATGAATGATGGGAGTTGGCAACCCAGCCCACCTCCCCGCACCGTGAAAATAATATTCCCATTCAAAGGAAAAAAACTATGCAGAGAATTAAAAAAGAAAAACAGTAGACGTCATTCCCAGTCCCACATTCAGAAATAACCTCTATAAATTCTTCTAGACATGTTGATAGGAAATAATAATTTTCTATAAAGGGATCCCACCTGCCTTTTTTTTTCCATCTCACATTGTGCCGTGGATCTCTTGCCACGTCAATAAATATAGGCCTAAATAGATTTAAAGGCTGAATAGTATTTCATTATATGGAGGAGCCATTGTTTTAATCCATCTTTGTTGATGGACATTTAGGTCATTTTCCATTCAAAGCTATGAACAGTGAGATAAAGCATCCTGTCCATAAGCCTTTGAGATAGGCATCCGGCTATGGGGATCCAGTGCTTTGATCACACGGTTGCCTAGCTGGGGAGTGGGGTTGACCGAGCCCACGGTCTCCCATTGTACTACTCCCAGCTTATGGTATTATAAGTCACCTCTTATTTGCTCCTGTGTTTCCTCATCCCCCTCCTCCCACACAGTCAGAGTGGGCTCTTTGGTGAGGGGTAGAGTACACGGTACTCAGTCCCACCCTTTCTCATTATTAGAATGTGCAGAGTTTAGATTGCTTCTGAAAGTCTCTTGACGGTCAGCAGAATGGCCTCGGATTTTGAACAGCTAGTGAGAAACCTGCTGCGGGCTGTGTTGTTCCAACATCCTAACAGCGATGTTCCACGTGCATGGGATTTACGTAAAGGGATGGGAAGGTCTCTATTTGCCTCATTTAAAAAATTACGTTGAACATTTATTTCTCAAGCATCTGATAAGGGCCGGCTGGGTGCCAGGCTCTGTGTTTGGCACAGGAAACTCAGAGATGATTGAGTGCGTGGTCCCTGCCCTTCGAGGCTCCTGTTCACCTGGAGGGGCTCGCAGTTTCATGTTCCTAAATGTTGCTTTCCATGGAAGTCAGGCTCCTGAGGCTCTTCGGGACTGTAGTGTCAACAACTTGGACGTTATAGAGGAACGTTTATATGAGGGAAATGGTTTTGCAGTTTCCTTGGATGGATGAGACTGAAGTGGTGTTTCTGGTGAAAACTAGAGGAAGTTGAAATGCCTTCATGGACCAGAGCAGAATTCTCTCAGGCAAATCCCCTCCTGTCTTTCCATCTTCAGTGCGGGTCATTTAAAGGGTCATGAATTTTGGTTTTAAATTTTAGAGTTTAGGGCGACAGAATGCCAAGACCTGTGTATGAGCAGAGATTTTCGACGGCGGGGCTTGTAGTCATTACTAGATTAACGGAGACTTGGTTGTAACTTGAGAAAACTCAGAAGGAAAAGGCAGTGGGTGGCTCCGCTGAGTAGAAGGGACTTTATAGATCAATGAGGTAAAGGGTGTTAGGTTATTTTAGGCACCTCTTTGGAAAGCTAACTCTCCCCGGGAGAAATGCTCTTGATGTGCATAAGCACAGATATTTTTTCTTTTTTTTAATTGAAGTATAGTTTATTTATAATGTTGTGTTAGTTTCAGGTGTACAGCAAAGTGATTCAGTTATATATATATTTTTTCAGATTATTTTCCATTATAGGTTGTTAAAAAATATTGAATATGGTTCCCTGTGCTATACAGTGACTCTTTGTTGCTTATCTAGTTTATGTATAGTAGTTTGCATCTGTAGTTTAATCCCAAACTCCTAATTTATCCCTCTCCCCTTCCCCCTTTGGTAACCATAAGTTTGTTTTCTATTTTTGTGAGTCTGTTTCCATTTTGTATATAGATTCATTTGTATTATTTTTTAGATTCCACATATAAGTGATATCATGTAATATTTGTCTTTCTGTGACTTACTTCACTTAGTATGATAATCTCTAGGTCCATCCATGCTGCTGCAAATGGCAATATTTCATTCTTTTTTATGGCTGAATAATAGTCTGTTATACACACACACACACACACACACACACACACACACATATCTTCTTAAACCAGTCATCTGCTGATGGGCACTTGGCTTGGCTATTATAAATAGTGCTGCTATGAACATTGAGGTGTGTGTATCTTTTCGAATTAATGTTTTCAGTGTTTTTGGATATATACCCAGGAGTAGAATTGCTGGATCAAATGGTTCTATTTTTCATTTTTTAAGGGACCTCCGTATTGTTCTCCATAGTGGCTGCTCCAATTTACCTTCCCACCAGCAGTGTATGAGGGTTCACTTTTCCCTTATCCTCTCCAGCATTTATTATTTGTAGACCTTTTGTTGATGCCCATTCTGACCCGTGTGAGGTGATACCTTGTTGTGGTTTTGATTTGTATTTGTGTCATAATTAGTGATGTTGAGCATCTTTTCATGTAGCACAGGTATTTTTATACCATTCCAAGCTGTTTGCAGATCCCCAGCCTAAGAGCTCATGATCTGGTACAATCCCTGGTTTTAATTACTAAGAGTTGTAGGGCAGGGTAACTCCAAGCGACTGTGTAATCTTACTGATGAACTATTCCTAAGAAAAACTTTTTTTCTTTCTTTCAGCACTGGCTGGATCATTCCAAACCCATAAAAAAGCAGATGAAAAGTAAGTAAGCAGAATTTAGTTTACTACCTTCTTTTATCAGAGAGTAAACTCCTTTGCCAATGTTTTGAGGTATTACATTTTCATTAGAACTTGGGAGCATTTTCAAATGGATTCAATTTTAAGGATGAATTTTAATTTCCTAAGGCTGGCTAAATATTAGAGTTTAAAATTTGAATAAGAGTTTTTAGTAGGTGTTGAAAAACAGACTAAGCCCTCATTTGAAATCAGACACTTCTCCCAGTGAGGACTGATAGATATGCTGTTCAGAAACATGACTTTATACCTGTGACATTCGTTTTCTCGTGAGTGATGAAGTAGATTCAGAGAATGGGAGAGCAGGAAGGATCTTTGACAGTCTGGTCCAGCTCTCTGATTTTATAGTTGTGGTAACCAGATTTCTTCAGTGTGGTTTATGTATGAGTAATTTTTTTTAATTCAATACTTTTAAGGTTTTTTTACCGTAGGTTTTTTTTTTTTTTTTTTTTTTTTTGGTACGCGGGCCTCTCACTGTTATGGCCTCTCCCATTCTCCCGTTGCGGAGCACAGGCTCCGGACGCGCAGGCTCAGCGGCCATGGCTCACGGGCCCAGCCTCTCTGCAGCATGTGGGATCTTCCCGGACCGGGGCACGAACCCGTGTCCCCTGCATCGGCACGCGGACTCTCAACCACTGCGCCACCAGGGAAGCCCTACCGTAGTATTTTTAGATTACAGAACACTTGACTGTTTATGTGTCACTTTCCTTTAGCCCACTTAGTATTTTGTTAAAAGTTAGTATCACTTTGGGTGAATCAGAGGTGAAAGTAAAAGGTTAGCTCTTAGTAATTCATCTAGATGATGACGGTTTTTTTCCAGAATGAGATTACTAGCTAAACTATCTTTTGTCAAAACCGAAGTCCATTTTAGTTTTCCAAACTAGTACTGAAAAGAACTTACTAGCTTTGTATGTTCTGTTGTTACCTCCCAGAGTCCGTGGTGGATATGTTAATATATTTAACATGTTTTTCCTTTTGTCCATTCTGTGATCTTCAAAATTGGGGAAAAACATCTTGAACCTTCCATCTCCAAATGCTTAGTTGGACCTGCTTATGCTTTGCACTTTCGAGTTAAATATTATTCTTCAGAACCGAACAACCTTCGTGAAGAGTTTACAAGGTAGGACAAGATGCAAAACAAGGTCCTCCTACCCACCCACACCCCGTAGCACCTGCCTTACCTACAATCCACGGGTCTTCTAAACTGTGGGTTTGCCGCCTCTTTCATCTGCTGTCTTTATATTCTGAGCAACTGTTATTAGCACTTTATGTGTGCTTATCTCTGTATTCTGTTGAAAATCCACACTTTGCTTGACTGGACCTTTTTCATAGTGAATCAAAATTTTAAAATTTATTTTCTTGTCACGTTCCTATTTTGTTGGACCTTGGGTAAATTGGCTAGTTGGTCTATGGCACTTTAATTTTGTCTCAGATACAAAAAGAGAAGGCAGATATTAGAAGAGCATCTCTGCCTCCAAAATTGCCACCTTATTTTTTTAAGCAACTGCAAAATATTCCCTTGATGGTTATAATATCAAAGTTGTTAGAATTCCATCACGGTATCTTTCCGCCCCACCGAATTTCTTTTATAGTGCACCTGCCCTTGCCTGTCTCTTAGACTTCAGAAATAGCGTCAAAGCAAAAGAGGCTTAAAGAACATTTTACGTGTGGACTTTCCCTCCAGCCACCCTTCTATCAGTGAGATTCTCTACTCAGCCTTCTGCTGTTTTTGATGTCCCCAGAATCTCCTTGTCATTGTCTGTGATGGACAGTTGTGGTGACATGTAAGCTTCTGGGTGATCCATGGTGGTGGCCGCTGGCTTGGAGGTGACCCCCTAAGTAATACTTTAAAGACCGACTTTATTGCCATGTCCCCCATGGGAGCGGCCTGGGGGCTTCTGTGGTTAGGTTTTCCTATAGGAATTGGAAGTTCTGGCCACGTCAGCGTTGTGTCCTCCTTGATGTGGGTACTCAGTTTAATGGTGGTTGAGCACTTCTCAGAAGTACTAACATTCTGGAATGTACTAGAACCTTCACCACCACCCACATGTCTGCGTCACCCACATTGTCCTATATCCATTCCACAGAGAGTGACCGTGTGCATTGTTTTCAAAGTTCAAACAAATTACATTATCCTAGTGTTTCTCTTTAGAGTCCTTTATGAAGTGTGCTGCTTCTAGCTGTCATCAGAGCCAGTGATTCTTAACCAGGGTTTGTGAATCAGAAACACCTGGGAGGCTTTTGAACAAATCAGATTCCTGGGGACCACTCTTGTGTGTAAGCTTCTCATTCTGTAGGTATGGAGTGGAGCGTGGGCAGCTTTGGTTTTTACAAAGCACTGTAAGTGGTTCTGATGCCCACATCCTCCTGGTAAAAAGAACACTTACTTAATCTTTTACTTAAGTGAACTGCACTTGTGTTATTTGCTGCCTTCCTCCCCATTTTCCATTACCCCTGTGACCAGCTGCCATCCAATTCCAGGACTTTTGTTTCGCGCGCGCGCACGTGTGTGTGTGTGTGTATGTGTGTGTGTGTGTGCGCACGTGTACTTTGTTTTTTCAAAGGCAGAGTCTGCAGTTAAACTGCATCAGAAAAAAAGCCTCCAGTGGTTGCTAACTACAGTCAGCTGTAAATTTTTTGATACAATCAGCTGCAGCCTTTCTGGAATCTGCTGGTGGGCAGGCTGAGGGCCCAATGCAGTGGCTCTACCCTGCCTGTTGGATTGGACACGTTGCATGCTGCGTGTGAGCCCTGCGTGCGTGTGCATGTGTGTGTGTGTCTCTCTCTCTCTCCTGGAGCCCCAAGGGCGTGTGGAGGTGTCATTGGACTGTGCAGTGCTCCATGTTCCATCCTCCAAGTATCTTGCGAATTCCTACATGCGCTCATTCCTAGCTAGATTCTGGGATGCCTTCCTAGAGACAGGAGGAGATGCTTCCACCCAAGTTCTCATTTGATTTGGACTCCCTTTTTACAATGCAGAATTCCGGGCTGTGTGTGGGGTGGGATTTGTGATGGGAAGTTGGGGACTGGAAGCGGCTGGGGAAGAGTTACCCTCTTTTGACTTTTGTATATGTTTGTCAGGTACCTGTTTGTTTTACAACTCAGGCATGACATTCTTTCAGGAAAGTAAGTATGTTTTTGTTCTAACTCTTAACTCAGGGTAGATCATAGTATATTTTCTAAATAGTTCACCGTGTGTGTTTGTTTTTTAACTCTTTACGCTTGTTCCCTTTTCAAAATTCAAAAAAAGTACACCAGGCATTGTAAAGTGAGTCTGATACTTGGATCACAGTCATGATCACAGTCATCATCATCTTATTTCACGTGATTACTCTATGGCTTGAAGCATTTCCAAGAGCATTTAATATCTTAAGTGATGTGTATCCGGGAATAAGTCTCTCCCTGATCACATCACTGCCCCATTCATAACGGCTTTTGTCATATTTGTAAGCAAGATACGTTATTAGTATGTACACACTGACAAGTTTTTGGACCATCCAAAAGTCTCACTCATCACCATCTGCATTTAAGTAATGTAAAGAGGTTATGTTCTGATTCTAGTAGAAAGAGGTTTAGACATCTCATCTCATTTCCTTTTCCTCTCTTAAAAATGGTCTTTAAACACTAGGCCTCTGGCTATACAACGATTGTTGAGCGCAAGAACCAGTGGCACTGAAATGGTTGGTTTCACAGGCAGTATGTATTTTAAGGGTATGGGATTTCAGCAGTCATACCTTTTACAGTTGTGTCATTTTTCACCAGCCATGTTGACTATTTTCCGTTACATGAAAAACTAAGATACACTGAATCTAAAAAGCAATACCTGCTATTACTGACAGGAATACATTTTGATTTTGAATATAATCTGAAGGAGATTGAAAATGTGATTTCCGAATTTGGAAGCTCTCTTAGAACATGTGCTATGAGAATCCTAGTGGAATGTACACTATAGAACAAGTAGATTGTACAGTGTATATACATTTGCCTTATTCAGCCATGCAATACAGATCTTTGATTGTGTGTGTGCTTCTCTCTCTCTCTCTCTCTCCATACTGTGCTTCTCATACTAAGAGCCTCTTAACTGGTGATTGTCTTTGGTCTGGAAAAACATTAATGGCGATGCCTCGCATTTGTACAGTACTTTGCAGTTTACGTGCACGTCAGCCTGATTTACTGCATTCCTAGCAGAATGGTGTTCTGGCGGCCCCAGCGTTGCCTCTACCAGCTGGCCGTCTGTGGGCAGGACACTTGAACACTCATTTCTGAGGTGGGAATGGGGAGGACAGGCAAGCCCCATCCTAGGGGTTGACACACTTGATGCATTGACCAAATTGGATAGTAAACATATATGAAAAGGCTTTGAAAACTATGAAGTGCTATGCCAATGTGTGTCATCATTATTTTTCTAACTAAATTTGTAATAGTAAATATGAATGAGATCACTGGATTTGTAGTAATACACCTCTGTGGCGGTGCCTCAGTTATTCGATTGCTTGAGTGTATCCAGCTGTCCTGGCCATCTTAGATATGGTTTCTGTTTATTTGTAACACTATGACCTCGTTTCAAGAAAGAGTGAAGGCAGCTTCAAAAGATGCATGTACTAGACCAAGATAAAATAAGTTTAAAAATAATAAGGCAAAGGGAAGGCTTTTCATTCAGTTTCCCAAACTTCCCAGTTCTTGCCAGATTCAGTAAAATTGCCCACTCTACTTAGAGTTGAGAGGAGCTATACGTAGATGGGGTTATTTCACCATATGATGAGAGCTGACTTTGGGAAACAGGGAGTGTAAGTCAGCTTGTTCGCATTTTTTAATGTAGAAACCACCGAGAACAAAAATCATTATCTGAATATCACTACCTTCTGAGAAATGATGTTACTGACATTTTATATAGTTATGAATATTAAAGTTCGTATTTACAGTTAATTTCTTTTCTTTTTTTCCCTTCCAAGGTTGAAATGCCCATATGAGACAGCTGTGGAGTTAGCCGCTCTCTGCCTACAAGGTACATTATTCCTTAGTGGTAATTAGCATTTTAAAGTTGTTGCTTTTCATTTCAACAAATGAGGGTCTCCTGTGTACCAGGCACAGTGCTCTGCTTTGGTCTCCGTCCCCAAGTAGCTTTCAGTCCCATGAGGGCCTCGTGGCCGGATCGCATACTCCGTGTGTACGTACAGAGTACACTGTGGTTCCTTCAGGAAGAGAGACCTGCAGGAGGCTTGGAAGGTGGAGGCCTGTCGGGGGAAGGGTAGATGGAGATGAACAGAGGAACCAAGGCACAAAGTAGAAAAGTGTGGAGAGGCACTAGCAGTTGATTGGTGTCAGAGGGCCAAGTTCAAGAACCTGGAGCAGCGGGTGACCTTGACCCCATTTAAAGTGCATGAACTTCGTGCTGTCTTTGAAGACACGGCGTCTTTGAAGCCTCTTGAGCGGGAGGCAGACCTGGTCAGACGTGCATTTTAGAAAGGCCACAGTGACTGTGATGGGGAGAAGGGATGGGGGCAAGACCAAGACTGGGGCTGGGGGTGAAGTGAGGAGGTGTAGCTGTGACAAAACGAAACTAAGGCTGGGGGTTAAACACACACCCCAAAATAGCATCAGTGGTACAAGGAGAAGGACCTGGTCATTAGGCTCAGTGTTGAGAGAGGAGACACAGATGACTCATAGGCTGCTACCAAGGATGGGAGATGGTGACAGTGAATGGTTAGAAGAAGAGTTGGGCTCCAGTGGGGGGACATCTGTGTAGGGTCTCTTGGCTGAGAGGGACCAGTGGGGCCTCTGGGAGCTTCTTGAGTCTGTAGAGATCTGGCTCCACCAGACAGGTCAGGCTGGAAGCACTCACAGGGGAGAGTCATCAGCATGTGGGTGGGAATTGGATGGTAAGAGGGTTGCCTGTCTCTCAACGTTGACTGTTCCCTCTGTCTGATGCACTGGTGGATTTTTAGTTTAACATGCACAAGAAACACTTGTTAAAGTTGCCAGCACTAATTAAAAGGATTCTAATGTGTAACTGCATATAAGGAATTTCATCAGCACGTCGGATAGACATATATTGCGGACTCGTTTATCAGGGCTTCTATGGGATAATGAATTATGATGTATTCATTTATAACTACTAACTATTTTTGAGTGCCATAGTAAGATTTGGCTTCTGACTTTTGTATTTACCAAGTTTTAAAAGTTGATCTAAGTCTTTTCAAATTATAAAATCAGTACAGGCTTATTATAGAATATCAGGACAACAATCAGACAAGCAGAAGGAAGAAAGTAACCTACGGTCCTACCCACAGACAAGCAGAGTTTCTGTCTATGAGTTTGAGTTTTAAAAATGTAGTTCTGATCAGACTCATACACAAATTTTTTGGTATGATTTTCTACTTGGTAATTTTAGTACATATATTCTTTCTGTCATGCTTGTACTTATAAAGAAGGTTTTTAGTGACCAGGTTACTCCCATTCCCTGATACTTCCATTCCTTAGTCACCTTTACTGCTTATTTTTTTCATTTATATATATATATATATTTACATCTTTATTGGAGTATAATTGCTTTACATTGTTTTGTTACTTGCTGCTGTATAACAAAGTGAATCAGCTATATGTATATATATATATCCCCATATCCCCTCCCTCTTGCGTCTCCCTCCCACCCTCCCTATCCCACCCCTCTAGGTGGTCACAGAGCACCGAGCTGATCTCCCTGTGCTATGCAGCTGCTTCCCACTAGCTATCTATTTTACATTTGGTAGTGTATATATGTCCATGCTATTCTTTCACTTCGTCCCAGCTTACCCTTCCACCCCCAACCCTGCCCCATGTCCTCAAGTCCATTCTCTACGTCTGCATCTTTATTCCTGTCCTGCCCCTAGGTTCTTCAGAACCTTTTTTTTTTTAGATTCCATATATATGTGTTAGCATGCTATATTCGTTTTTCTCTTTCTGACTTACTTCACTGTGTATGACAGACTCTAGGTCCATCTACCACTTTAGTGCTTATTATCTAGTGGAGACTTGGCATATAATAGGTGCTCAGTAAGTGCAGAATGAAATTGAAGAGCCCCCCCCCGCAATGGACTTTGGCTGAAGGGCAGTCTGCCCATGTGGTCTGAAGGTACTTGTGTTGGAGGTAACCGTCTGTGCTAAATACAATGCTAAGTGCTTCACATCCATATTTTCCTGATACAGTGGTCCTTATGGTAAGTGCCATAACGATGTGCAGTGGCTTGGGGAACTTGGAAATGGACTGTCCACTTTGACCAATCTGTATTTCACCAGCTTGCCAAGTTGCATCCACCCTAGAGTTTCTGAGCTGCCAGGAGGTCATACTGTCAGGCTTGGTGGCCCAGCAGTAGATGGCAGGGTGTAGTTAATGGGATGAAAGCATCCATGTCAGACCTGGGGCAGTCAGTCCACCTGAGAGGTTCTTCCTAAGGCCATTGGCACACGTCCTAAATGATTAGACGACGATGAGGCACAGATGTCACCACCCTGCCTGCCCCCGAGTGGTGAAGGCATCACCCAGCTCTAGGATAACCATTTGCCTTGCCCTGTAGCCGAGGCAGACAAGAATACCAGCTGTCATTTGAGCCCTTCTTGGAGAAATTACCTATCTGAGTTGGAACCACAACATTAGTGTAATTTAAGATGCAGTCATTATGTCCGGTACAAAGACAAGCTGAAGATGTAGACACAGAAATGGGGAAGTTTTTGTCACATTGTCTCTCCATGTCCCCTCCTCCCCCCAGCCCATCAGTAAATGCTTCTAGTTCAGCCGCAAAGAAGCCGGTTTGCCTTGGACTATGATCGCTAAGAGCCTCTGTGGGTTTGCACAGTGAGAGCTTGTGTACTTCTTCCCATGCTTGAGCCTCGAATACGTGTCTTGCTGCAGTTGTCCTTGAATTGATGCCTCATGAGCTGTGATGCAGTGGCCCTGCTTGGAGGCTCTGCTCTTTGAGAACTAATTTTATGGTTGATTTGGAAATTATTTCAGGCACAAAGAAGAAGAAGGGAGGAGAAGAATGGGATAGTCATTTGTTGTGTGTCCATGATCTTGTTTCATCTTTGTCAGTTTCCCTTTTGTGGATAAGGCAACAGAGACCCAGGACAGTGAAGTGACTTGCCCAGGTCACACAGGTAGTATATGGTCAAGTTGGTAGTCAAGCCCTCCTGCCTCTGAGCTGTTTCCACCACGCCCCATACCCTTCACAGCTGGGACCCTGGCTGCAGAGTTCAAAGACTGAGCAAAGTGTCCTCTTGCCGGCGGGTTCTTGGAAGGCAGACAGCAAAGTGTCCCCTTTGCCTGGTCTCGGGGGAACCTCGTCATTGGCTTCTCCGTCCTGTGCTTGATGATGTCAGATGCACAGTTAATCCAGTCTTGTGCAGACACACCAGTAAACACAGGGCTCACTTTGGCCCATGGGTGCAGCGTGGTTCATATCAAGGAGATCTCTTCCCAGACTGCCCTTCTAGCTTTGCTAGGTCCCTAGCTTCAGGGTGACATCTTGGTCAGAGGTCAGTTGTGGCCCCCAGCCTTGGGAGCCCAGCCCTCACCTTTTCTGGGCAAATATGTCACCATCTTCATCTGTGACTTTGCCCAAGGCACCCAGCAGCTGCACATCCTGACCCAGACCACCTGGTGGTATTAGGGGTGCCGTCCAGTTGAGAGCTGCAGGTGAGGGGCTGCAGTCAGGTGAGGGGACAGTCACTAGGTCCCCGCCCTGTGTCAGACACCATCTCCTGCAGTCCTCCCACCACCCCTCCGAGTATGGTATTGCCGCTTCCTCTGTGTGGACAGGAACATTTTAACCTCTTCTCCTGCGAGCCAACTGGAGTCCCTTTCCTGAAAGCTGGGCTCTGGGATTGGGGCTCAGAAGCCACTGGAAAGGGCTGCTGGGTCCATAGTGAGTTGCTGTCCCTGGGGGTGTTTGGTCATTTGCTGGCTGGTCGGTGGGATGTCGTGTTAAGCAGTGATTCTCAGAGTGTGTTCCCTGGGGACATACTGCATCAGCTGCGTCAGCATCCCCTGGGAACTTGTTAGCAATGCAAGTTTTCAGGCCTTATTCCAGACCTATGGATTTAGAACCTCCGGGGATGGGGGCCAGCAATGTGTGTTCGAACGAGCCCTCCACGCAATTCTGGCACATTCGAAAACCAGTGCTTTTCAAAGTAATGTGAGCACCACCCTCCTGGGGACGTGGTGGGTTTGCTCCAGCAGATCCAGGGTGGGGCCTGCGATTGTGCATGGTAAGCAGGCCCACGCTGCTGGTCTGCGGACCACACTTTGTGCAGCAAGGTATCAGAGGTAATTAGAGTTCATAGCAAACAAGGTATAGAGGAACCCCTGGCGGATTCCTTTTCCTTCTGAGGTCTGCCTCCTGCACTGCAAGGGTGGGGGGAGTGGAGAGAGTGGGCTTTCTCATTCATGTCCTGGAGGAATGGGCCCCCTGTGTCCTCGGGCCCTGCATTCCCAGGGGCACTGGGCAAGAGCCAGGACCAAGCAGCGGCTTCGGGCTTTTTGCTGGGATCGCCCGCATGGCCGCTGCTCCTTTCTGCACAGCCGGCTCCCTCCCAGCTTCTGCCTGAGTTGCCGCAGTTGCTCCCGGGGCCTTCTCACCCCCTCCTCCCTCACTCCTCACTCCTTCCTTCTCCCTCCTGCCTGATTTTTTTCTCCCTGATTTCTGCCTGTACCAAATTCTTGATTGGTCCTCTCCAGCACTGCAGACTCTGGAGTGCTGTTCAGACCTACCCTTAACGAGAGCCTTGTTACATGGATGTTTCTGGGTGGGTCCCCGTTGCCTGCAGTTGCCTTTTATTGCAAATTCAGGCACTACAGTTTTGTGGGGGAAATGTAATCAGGGCCTCCCTGGGCCAGAGAAATAGTCGGGAGAGGGACAGTCATAACTGAGATGATGGTGTATGGCCCAGTGCGGAGCGCATTGGAGTGATTCATGGGAACTCTGAACGTACGTGTGGAGACCGAGTGGGAGTTAAGTCCTCTTGAAAGCGGGGAGTTGGTTATACGTGAGGGGGTACCTGTGCTGTTTACAGTCAGGCAAAGTGCCTTTGGACCTGGTGCTGCAATAACCAAAAGCATTCACTGTCTCCTGTTTTCTCCCTTTTATGAAACCTGCAGCCGAGCTTGGGGAGTGCGAGCTTCCAGAACATACACCAGAGCTTGTGTCTGAGTTTCGGTTCATTCCAAATCAGACAGAAGCGATGGAATTTGATATCTTCCAGAGATGGAAAGAGTGCAGGTACCTTGATGCTACCATCTAACATTCTGATGTATGCATTTGGTCATTTGTAAGCATTTGTCAGACTCTTTTATCTCACGGCAGAGGGGCTCTGTTGATGACTATAAAATCGCAGCTCCAGCTCTTCACTTCTTTCCCTCCTGTGCTTCAGTCCTGTTTTTCAAAGGCCCACAGGACATCTCTCTTTCCAGAGATGTACAGTAAAAACCAAGCCATACTCCTGTTTCTTCCTCTGAAGTACAGGGCCTGGTCCCGATTTGCTCGTCGCATAGCCAGGGACGCCATGGCCATCCCGGCCTCCTAACCAAGGCAGAGGGGTGCTGCCTTGACCCACCCGGTCCCATACACCTGGGGCTCTGTCCGTGGCCTGGACTGCTAGGGCAAACCCTTTAGAAATGTGTCCTGGGGTTCCTTCAGGGACACTCATGTTTGAGACCGTGTGTTGTACAGAGTTGTATTTCAGGACACGTGGTCACCACAGCTAAATCCAGCCCTGCCACTTCTCTCTTGCTTTGTCCTCGTTCCTCCCTTAGTCACCCTAGTCTAGCAGTTTTATGCCTGGATAACAGGGCCACCGCCTCTCCTCCCGCCCAGCCCATCTTCCCCAAACACTGCCTGTGCCCAGTCACTCTTGACTCAGAAACCGAGCATGGTTTCCCGTTGTCCCGCAGCCATTCTGGCTCCTTTGCAGATGGAAGCTGACAGTAGCACATTCTCGTATCCCATTGAAACAACAGCGTAGAAACGGGCGGGCGCGCGTAGAGTCTTGCCCCAGTCCCTGTCACACCCCACCCACGCTCCCTCCTGCACGAAGCCGCTGTGAGCAGCCAGCTGTGTATCCTTCCAGCCTTTCTCCTTTGCGCACGCATGCACGAATCTACACACAGAGTCGTCTCCCTAAGCGTTCGTATTATAAGCCCTGCTCTGTCCTCTTTCTGCTCAGTTAACAGTCTGTTCTTGGAGGTCGTGTCATGTTGATGTAAATCGGTAGCCCTCATCCCTTTAATTGCCCCAGGCACCCCTTCATGTGGCCGTGCCCTTCAGGCTTGTGTGGGTGTACGCGTTGCAGTTCACATGTGTCTCGTTGGTTTTTCTAAGGGGAAAGAGCCCTGCCCAGGCGGAACTCTCCTATCTGAATAAAGCGAAGTGGCTGGAAATGTATGGGGTAGACATGCACGTTGTCAGGGTAAGAACCGTGTGCGTTTAAGTAATTGGTTTTCCCAGTGACTGAAAAACGTGTAAACAATGTGCAAACTAAGTAATGCGGTGAGGAAACTGTTTTGCATTCTGCTCTGTGACGACCTGTTAGAACCCTCTACCGACTGTGCCTTCGTTTATTTGTAGGGAAGAGATGGCTGTGAATATTCTCTTGGACTGACCCCGACAGGCATTTTAATCTTTGAAGGAGCTAACAAAATAGGCTTATTCTTTTGGTAATTTAGTTTTGTCCTATATTAAAAATGTCTTTTCCTATTTTGTGGTGGAATTATATGTGATGGGTGATTATCGAGGGATATTTGCAACACCCAGATTCATTTTTAAAACACACGTACTCTTGCATTTGTGGGTGTCTGACAAATGGCAGTGGCGCTTCTGGATAATCACATTTAACATGAATGAGTGATTCCTTGAGCAAATCTGAGCTTAAACAGTAGAAAGGAAACGGCGGTGTGATGGGTAGACGGCGCTGCTGCAGACTGTGCTTTGAAAATGCTTTCTTTCTGGCCAGGCCCAAAATTACCAAAATGGATTTTAAAAAGAGCAAATTGACGCTGGTGGTGGTGGAGGACGATGACCAGGTAAGCTTTGCCTCCGTCCCTCCACCTTGCCGTGAGTCATCCTGAGTCAGTGTTACAAATCCCCGCTCACCGGGACCCCCGTGCTTCACCTCCGAGGGCCGGGAACAGGAGCACACGTTCGTGTTCCGCCTGGACAGCGCCCGGACCTGCAAGCATCTGTGGAAGTGCGCCGTGGAGCACCATGCCTTCTTCCGGCTGCGGATGCCGGGAAACAGGAAGTCCAACAGATCGGACTTTATCAGACTGGGCTCTCGCTTCAGGTTCAGGTAGGCACCGTCTTTACAACACGGTCATGTGTCTTGAAGGAGGGCAGCCGTGATGTTTTGGTGAAAGGAGCAGTGGACCTGCATCTGGAGGCTTGGGTTGGACGTCCTGCCCCTGCTTCTTTCTTAGCATCTGACCTTTCGTGGAGTCGCCGGAGCTCTTCTAGCCTCCGCCTCCTCACGGATAAGATGAAGCTGATAATCACAAAATTATTAACAGCTGACATTTAGCTGGAACTGTGCCGTCTAATAAAGTAGGTGCGAGCTACATGTGGCTATCTAAATTAATTCATGTTCAGTACATTTAAAAATGTGGCTCCTTGGTCTCACTAACCACGCTTCAGGTGCCCGGTACAAGTGAGATGGGTGGCTGCCACATTGGGCCGTGCTGATGTAGAACATGAGCGTCATTTTGGAAAGCTCTGTCGACCACACTGCCCTAGAGCTTTTCATGTACCAACTTGTAATCCTCCCCATGGCCTTAATGAGAGGGGTCCTCAAATTATACCCATTGTACAAATAAGGGAACTAGGTCCGGGGGCGGGTATATAATCTGTCCAAAGTCACAGCCAGTCAGTGGTAGAGCTGAGATTCAACCCCAGGCTGTCTGGGTCTTATGTCTTATATTTTAACCACTACTCTATCGCCTGTCACACGCCAACATCAAGAAATTTGGTGACAATTAAGAATGAGAGCGGATGTCACTGTGCGTGTGAGTGACCCAGGCTGGGCTCAGGAATATTTGAATCTGAAAAGACCCTGAAGAAAGAGAGGTTTATTCCGATATATTTCTACTTACGTTTCTAAGACCATGTCTCTCAAAGTGCACGAGAACTCCCTGGGTGTTTTTTTAAAATGAGGATTTAGGACCTCATCTCAGGCCTTTGTAATCAGAATCTATGGGGGACTCACGTGTGGCTCTATGAATAAGGCCTGGGAATGTGCGTTTAAAATGCACTCCCAGGGTCGATTCCTGAGGCATGTTTACAGATCTGAGAATTGCTGTTACAAGATCTAAAACTTCACATGGTTTCATAACCTCTTCTCACACATGGCTTGTCCTTGAACTCTATTTAAGATGCCAAACGATTTGTTCATTTCAAATTTTTCTGCTGTGCACGGAAATGTCTGTGCACTTGTGTTTAAAGAATCGCTTGGTTTGAATGTATTTTTAAATGCTGCAGAGGGGAGTGGGGGGGACCAAGTCCTTTCTGAGAAAGAATCGACTCATGGGTCCTGCGAAGGAAGGACGGAAGGAAGATGTCATAACTGCGAAGCCTGGCAGAGACGTTGCACGGTGTGCTGAAGTCTGCTGTGCTCCAAGTGAGCAGGACCGCACTGTTGAGGTTGCCCAGGCGGGGTTTCCCGTGGGACTTGGTCCAGCCCAGCGTGAGAAGGAAGGTCCCGTGGGACTGTTGAGGTTGCCCAGGCGGGGTTTCCCGTGGGACTTGGTCCAGCCCAGCGTGGGAAGGAAGGGAGTTTGGAGACGAGTTTGCCCCTTGGAGGCAGTCAAAGCAGGTGGCAAGTGGCTCCTTCCATGTGATAAATCATAAGCTGAGGGTGGCTGGAATGAGGCAGTGATAGATCAGACAAAGACAGCATTGCCTCCTGGAAGCTGTAGCTGGACGTTGGGTTGATGGAGAGCCTTGGTGAAAGCAGCAGTGTTTTTCTTGGCATAGCAGGGAAAGCCAAGGTTTAGTTAAGTGGTCATTGATAACAGCCTTTTAAAAGAGTTAAATGTCTACCTAATACGTTTTAGGAAAGGTATTTTACGTGTGAATCTGTTCTCTTAGTCAGATATTCCAAGTACTCAGACCTGCTTGGTTTGTGCAGTCAAGTGGCTGGTACCTAAACTGCAGGTTTTGTCCTTTGGCGGAAATATAATACAGCCTGGATTTGGCAACAGCGATTTTATTTTCAAGCGGAAGGCTAAATTTAGTGTGTGTCTTTGCCAAACGAGTTTGAGATAAGTTGAAATTTACATTGGAGCTCTTGGAAATAAAAGTTCACTTCCAAATGCGTATAATGTACTGACATTCTGATATTGGTAGCATGCAGTGAAATGTTTGCTTTCCAGTGGCCGGACGGAATACCAGGCTACACATGGCGCCAGGTTACGGAGAACCAGCACCTTCGAGAGGAAGCCTAGTAAACGCTATCCGTCCCGGAGACATTCGACATTCAAAGGTGGTGTGCTTTTCGTTCTGTCTTGGAATTTTACATCACGGTTAAGTTGGTTAATAAGCCCCAAGGAGTTTGGCGAAGCGGTTTGTGAAGGAACTGTCTGCTGTTCTCTGTCATTCCGAAGCTTTTGACAAAACCCCAGTGGGCTTCTCTTGGTGGGAATCAGGCTACTGTCACCGTCCAGCTGTCTTTAGTCTTCCCCATTGGATGTGTTCATTTCCTTCTCCCCCTTTTCCATATTTCTTTTCTTGTACCTCTTTGCTTCTGTTGGACCTGGGACCTTAGGGATATCTTAGGTAAACATGTTTCTTGCCCGTGGAAGATGAAGACATGTCTCGGGAAGAACAGTCCCTTCTCCCCTCCATCTTCCAGTTTCAATTGGGGACATCAGTCTCGCGCTAACCAGAATTCTGACCACTTAAGAGCAGAACCAGAACTAATTAAAGACTGGACTCGGGGCCCAGAGTCAATCCAAGTACACCATGCCCGTGAATTTAGCCAGGCCCCAGGATGCTTGCCCTCCCTACCCACCCCCCCTTTCCCGAACTCCCCGAGCTTCGTCTGTCATTTACTACTGTGGCCTCACACCTGCATGAGGCCTGGTACCCAGTTACAGGTTCGGTCAGCAGATGAGCAAGCCGGGCTCGTTTCTGTTTAAACCTGGCCTCCAGATCCCATCTCCTAGCTCTCCTTTGTCCACACTTGATTGCTCCTCCATTCAGGACTAGCTTGTTCTTTTATAGCAGGACCTCTGCATCTCCCCACCCCACTCTTGTTCCCTCCCATGTATCATTGTACTGGCCATTTCATATGTTTTTCTTGTATAACTCAGGACTTAGTGGGCCTTTGTGGGACCTGGCACCTGTGCTTTCCCATCTAGAATCTTTAACCTTGTGTTCCCCACTGTTTCCTTCCTTTTTGAACCAACGGTACAATGGCGTGGCAGCCAGAAACTCTCCAAAGCCATTCTTGGCTGCTTTCGTGGGGAAAAAATTGCCCAGAGCCCAAGGAATGTGGCCTCACTTTCAAGAAAGACCAGAGGTTGAGAGGGTGGGGCTGGGTCCAGGGAGGGTGACAGGTCCGTGAAGGGTGATTGGTTGCAGGAAGTGGGAGTGGTGAGTGATGGGGCGGGGCCGGGGTGTGGCGGGTGAGAAAGCTCTCTGTCCTAAGGGCTGTGTTCACCTCCCTGGTGAGCATTATTATGCTTGTACATGTAGCCAGTTGGGTCAAAGTTGCCCAGAAACACCCCGGTCGAAGGAAGAACTTGCTGGTGGGGCCGTCCAAAGATAGTGCCCCCCCTTTACAGAGTGAGCGCCCAGTCCTTGGAGGTGTACAGGCACAAAGGGAAAGGCGCCGCGGTATGGCTGCTGCCGAGGGGAGGGTGCTTGATGCCACGAGGTGGCCTTAGGGCTCTTCCAGACTCCAGGTTCCGTGCTTCTCCTCCACTTCCCTTCCTGGTCTTCATCCTCTTTCCCTCCTTTATTTTACTGACGTTTTCTCCAGCCAGACTTCCAGCATCTTTGTGAAACCGTTAATGATTTTCCATGCTCCATTTTTCAAAGAACGAAATGGTGTCTAGGTACACAAGCTCTACCTCTGTCCATGGCCCCTTCCGCAGACTCACACCCCGAACCCAGTCGGAGGTGTCTGCCCCGAGCTCCCCTGCACAGGTTACTGCTTGTATTTCAGCCTGTCTTCGATCTTTCACTCCTCTGTCTCTGGCTGTGTCAAGACTGTGAGCTCCTTGAGAGCAGGGACTGTCTGTCTCTGCCTCCTAGGACTCCTGGCCCTGGGAACTAGCTCAGTGAGCATGTTCTGAGTGAGTTGGAGGGTGGGGCACAGCAGGAGGTGATTTACTTTTCCTCCAGAAGGGAGAGGTAGCCAAGATGAAGATTCTGCCTCCTGGGGTTGGGACTGCTTTGAGATCACAGGAATCTCTTCCTTGAGCATTGGTAAAAAGTGGTAAAAATGGTAAAAAGTGGTAAAGCTCTCTAAGGTGTCATACTTTTCTGTTTTTCCCTTAAAGCAAGCAACCCGATGATAGCAGCTCAGTTCTGGTAAGTGCCCCCAGAGTCCGGGTATGGCTCTGCTCTCGAATGACTGTATTTGTTTGCAATGTTGACTTTTTCCTTAATACAGTTAAATCACAGAGTGAAGCCCCTGATGGTTTCCTCTCCACCCCCTTTTTCTGCTGCCTGGCTATACCGTCCGCCTGGCTTTCAATAAGTACACAGTAGAATGTTCCAAGACAGTTTGTTGTTTTGGGAAACACAGATGCTTTGTTTGAGTGGCTTTGTGCTTTGTGTATTGTAACAGTGGGTGATAAAGGTGATAGGAATGTGTATGCCACAGTGTGCTAACGGCACTGCAGGCAGTGATGGGAAAGAAAGGCCGTGCTCTTGAGCAAAAGCTCCCCGAGAACAAAAACTGGATCGGCTCAGTGACGTGCGGGTTTCATGTCATACAACGTAGAAGACCTTTATCAACACCCAGTGAAATTCCTGTAGGAAGAGAACTTGTCACAAGACTGAAACTCTAGCACCGGTGTCAACAAACTTTTCCTGTAAAGTGCCTGGTTGTAAATATTTTAGACATCGCAGGCTCTGCTGTCTCTCTCAGGACCATTCCACTCTGCCCCCGGAGCATGAAAGCAGCATAGACAGTATGTAAATGAACGACTCCTGGCATGTTCTGATTAAACTTTACTCACAAAAGCAGGTGGGCCAGGTTCGGCCCATGGGGCGTGGTTGGCCACCCCCTTCTCCAGCACAGGTGGCCTTATCTTTCCTGTACATTGGAATCACCTGCTGAGCTTTGAAACCCTCAGCCAAGCCACACCCCAGGCTAATCGAATCAGTCTCCGGGTGAGGACCTGGGCATCTGTGGTTTTAAAGCTCCCAGGTGAGTCTCGGTGCTGCCCAAGAGGACACTGTCCCATCTGGTGTGTACTTCTCTTTCTCTCCCTGAAACAGTTGTTTTCTTATGTGAGTTTCGACCTCATTGGACAGCTGTCATGCTAGAGAATCCCAGACTATGTAATTGTTTCGGCCCTTGTGTCCAAGCTCCAGCCACTGGTAGCCCCATCTGGTTAGTCTCTGGTCATCCCAGGCACAGGTCTCAGGCTACCAGGGAGGGTGGTCTTTGAGGTCAGCCTATCTTGGTGCGCTGTACGCCCTGGGCAGTTGGTAGAGTGCGACGTGTGGAGGAGTGGGTTAGTGATGAGGCATCTGGAGGCCTCCCGCCCAGCCCTGGCATTTCTCTTAACTCAGCTCTGGGGCGGCCTTTTTCTCATCTGAAAACAAAGAGGTTGGGCTAGATCAAGTGTTTTTCGAAATTTTGTAGCTTTTGGTTTTGGCCCACTAGGAGAAACCTGCCACGGAAGCCCAGTACAGAGAACAGACCAAAGCGGGACTGCTCTGGGTGACACTGAGCAGGGAGGGCAGGGCTGGTACCTGCTGCTCACCCACCCCCAGCACCCCACAAGCAGCCCCAAGACACCTCCAAGGACCCCGAGGTTCTGGAGAACGTAGCTGGCCGTTGTATCATGGCTGGAAGCTCAGCCTGGCCCTCTGATGGCAGACGCTGCTTGCAGTGCCATTCGCTGGGCGTCAGATGTCTGGCTCTTCTGTCTGGGTTGCTGAAAGTATGCCCGTCAGCATGTCTTGTTTTTAATTCTCAGGGGCTTGTGAGTTACGTTTCTTTCCTTTGCTCTCTAAGGAAGTGATTGTTTTGCTTGTTTGTTTTCCCCTAATAAAATTACATTTTCCTCTTAGCGTCTAGGAGAGATTATATATATTGAGAACCAAAATAAACTAAAACAACAAATCTCCACCACACACACAAAAAACCACCCAGTAAATATACCCTTTAGGAACAAATGAGCTAATAACCAGTGTTCGCAGCTGTTCAGTTGCTCTTCATAGCCTGTGGGGTCCTGGGGGTGGGGAGGGTTTCTATGGGAGCCGGGGATGAAACTGTGCTCTGGGTGCAGAGGTGATGCCAGGAAAATAGCACCTTGCAGAACACTTAGCCCTCCTGGTGAAATGCAGCTGGGGGTGAATCTGGCCCAGAACCTGGCTCTGTGCACTGGCCCTCTATGAAAACTGGAACACAGGGTTATTTAGACCCTAAGCAAGACTCATAACTATGAAATGTTTTCCTCTCATTTCTGGAGGAGCAGTAAACCTTGATTTTGAACACGCCACCCTAGCAGCCGAGCCCGATGATGGTGCTGGGTTGGTCTGTGGTTTTTCTGGCAGATGCCGAGCTTGCATATTAGATACATTGTGTTTTGCACCAACCGTCTCCACCCATACTTTTGACCAGAGTAGTTATACTTCAGATTCCATCAAAAGAGGATCATGCATGAGGACCCTGGAACCTTTCTGCAGGTTCTCAGAGAGCCAGCGTGGCTTGGCGGAAAGGATACTGGCCTAGGGGTTTTGCAAATGTCAATTCCGGTCACAGTGCAGCTATGGACTAGCTAGCGAGTGTCCTAACTTCTCTGTTAGGCAACCGTTTCTTTATCTATAAAATGAGGTGGTAACATTTATTGACCTCATAGCCTTGTTGTGTGGATTAAATAATAACAGATGTGAAGTTCCCAGTACAGAACCTTATGTGGAATGAACATTCCAGAGTGGTGGCCACATCACGGCAGCATTGTTGAGAGCGGTGGGACCCACAGTGGTGTATGCTCAGAAGTGGCTGGTGGCCCTCCCTTGAGCTGGAGAAAGCCCTGGGCATCACTGGAGCTGCCTGGTACCATGGGCCACCCAGCAATGCCAGGGCAGGCCTGGAATGGGAGCTAAAATTATTTAGTTTGCCCAACTGAAAGGACCTCCTTTTTGCCACCAAAATATAACATTATAAGCACGGGTCTGGAATATTACCTACATGTTTCTATTTGTGAACTCTAAAGTGACGAATGAGAGCTGCTGTTTGGTTTCCCCAGTTATATGTTCATTTAAGCTGCTAGTAACCAAATAGAAATAGTATTTGTAAAAGTTGCTAACAGAGTAGCTAGCACCTAGGATTAGTTTACAACTGTTAAATAAATCAGTAATAATGCTGCTTTACAACCTGTTACATTACAATTTTTCTTTTCTTTTTTTTAGCTCTAAAACAAATCCTGAAGTCCATAATTACCAGGTGAGCTATTGCTTTTAAAGGTTTTCATGTCATACTTCTTAAAGTGTCTAAATTTTCCACACTGAGCAGTCATTGCACTTATAATCAGGTTTGGAAGAAATAACAGCAGTACATGTTTTTTTTTGAGAAAACAGTAAGAGGAGAGCCTTCTCCCCTGACCCCTGCTTCCTCTTGGTCATCTGAGCTGCCTGTTTTTCTTAACCTTGTACACTGGCAAGCAGCAGGGATATATGTTCTAAGTTTCTGGGTGGTCAAACACAGCCTCTCGGGGGCACTCAAGTGAGGCCATTTTTTATCCAAGTGTGTTCTAGGCCCAGGGAACATGAGTCCCTGGAGGTGTGCCCCCAGGAGAAGGATGTCTTGGTCACATGTTTGGGAAATGCTGCATCCTTCATTCCCTTCTTGGATCTTATGGTGCCCACTGGGATGTCAAAAGTGCTGAAAAATCCTTCAAGGAAGACACATGTTTTATTTTTTTAAATCCAGTGTTTCCGCAAATCATTTGACTGTTGGACAACCTTCCCACCATAAGAAAAGCTGGCTTCCCCCACCACTTCTGTTGCTGGTGTATTCGTTTCCATCAGTGGAATAGTGGTTTCTAGGACCTGCTTTGTAAAGCACTGTGCTAGGCCTGTCGGCTGCAGGAGCGGAGATGGGTTTCCATGGCTGATGTTCTGCTCTTTCACAGGATGACCATCAAGGCCCGAACCCCCTGCCTGCCCACCAGCCACTGCTGTGGGTAGCTCTCGCTGGCTGTTCGCAGCCTTCTGTAACCTGGGTCCAGCTTAACTTTTCTACATTTATTGTCCCTGCTCCTTAGCATACATCATGTGTTCAGTTCTTAGAGAATCACATTTGCCATTGGTAGTTTGATAGGGATTGCACTGAATCTGTAGATTGCTTTGGGTAGTATAGTCATTTTCACAATGTTGATTCTTCTAACCCAAGAACATGGTGTATCTCTCCATCTATTTGTATCATCTTTAATTTCTTTCATCAGTGTCTTATAGTTTTCTGCATACAGGTCTTTTGTCTCCTTAGGTAGGTTTATTCCTAGGTATTTTATTCTTTTTGTTGCAGTGGTAAATGGGAGTGTTTCCTTAACTTCTCTTTCACATTTTCATCATTAGGTATATAGGAATGCAAGAGATTTCTGTGCATTAACTTTGTATCCTGCTACTTTACCAAATTCATTGATTAGCTCTAGTAGTTTTGTGGTAGCATCTTTAGGGAGAATCACATCATTGTTGCCCCATAATTTTTTCCCACTGTTCCTTGGTCCACACTTGTCTGCTGGGAAGCTGTCACCTCCACAAAGCCTTCTCTGAGCCCCTTGATTAGAAATCACCAGCACCAGTGGTTCTGAGCCCTGCTGCATGTTAGAACCATCTGGCAAGCTTTAAAAAAATAATTGGTGCTTGGGCCTCAGCCTGGACTGGTTGAATCAGAAACTCTAGGGTGTGTGGGATCTGGGTATTGGCAAGCGGCAGTGCCTCTCTAAGGTGGTTCTGATGAGCGGCCAGGTGGGGGCCCTGAGCTAATGATGTGTCCCTGGCTTCCCAGGTTATCGTGTGCTGAGAGGCAGCATCCATGTCTGATGACCCCCTAACATGGTGGCCAGCTTTCTTGTCCTGGGTGGATGTGAATGTCCAAGGGACACTCCTCCCCTGAGTTTCTCTGCCCTGTCGCCAGTCTGGTTTTGAATGTCACAATAAAACTACTCCATGATGAGTTCACTTTGGAGCCTTAGTCTCATCAGTCTCTTTCTGGATCTAATCAGTCTCATTACTGTAGATATTAACTCCTTAGTTGGGGGCAGTGATCCCAGTGTACATTATCTTTATGAGACCTCCAAATTATGTTTCCGAAGAATTTTGTGATATCGTCTTCTGTACATGAAATCTTATTCCCAATGCGCAGAGCCTGGACGTGACTTCCGAGTTGTAGGGAATTAGTGTAAAAAGTGCTTTGCACCTGGAAGGGGAAAGGCCAGCTTTCCTGATCTCCTTGCTGCTGCCTTTGGGTTCTTGAATCTTCTTAGTCAGAGTTTTTTTTTTTTTTTGGTCGGACTTTCAGGTGTGAGTGGCTAGAATGTTGTTGATGGGTGATTAGTGCTTGAAGGGGAGAAAAAAAAATAAAATAAACAAAGCAAAGCATTCCCAGCTCAGCACTGCCCTTGCCCCAGCAGCCTCGCAGGTAGAGTGAACGTCGAGGCGATTGTTTGTTGAAATCAAATCCATGACAACTGTTACCTGGATGTTGTTCTTCTCGTAACATCTTTGGCAACCACTGGCCCTCTGCTCCTTGCCAGCCTTTAGAGGTGCCATGATGGGAGTAAATTGACCAGGAAGAGAACATCCTGATAGGTGGCCCGGTAAGCATCTGAGCACTGAGAAAGGTTTCCAGGAAGGTGGTATTGCAGCATTGGTGTTACTCTGACCTCAGCAAGCTTAGCCAGATGCAAAGGACGAATTGCTGTGTCCTTGATGGGAGCAGTATTGGCATTTGGAGAGGGACAGTTCTTCATTGCTTGGGACTGTCCTTAGAGTTACAGGAGATTTAGCTTCCCTCTTCTCTGCCCAAGAGTCACAGGTAACCCTCCAGTCATTGTGACTAGCAAAACTGCACATACTCATTTCCAGTTGTCCCCAGGGAGATGTAACCGTCCTGGTTGAGAACCAAGTGGGTTAACATTAAAAAATACTCCTTAACAGCTTTAGAGGGTGTATAAATTACCAAAGGAGACCAAGGAAGGTTCTGGAATATCCTCCTTCCAAGTCTCTATGGATAAGGTGCCCACCTCTCTCCAATGCATCTGATTTGGTTGTGTTTGAAGACAAGATATATAGAATAGAAGGTCCACTTCTATTCTAGGTTACTCTCTTTTGTTCAAGACCCAGTTGGTGGAGCCTCTTTTGGGGCCTTGGCTGTATGGCCAAAACGCCTGAAACGGTTCAGCTTTGGGCAAATCATCTATCGCCTCTGGGTTTCTGTATCCCCTAAGAGAGAGAAACATGAAGCGACTATTTCCAGGAGATTCTAAAGCCCTAGTCAGCTTTCAGATTCTGCCACTGAAATGTTTTCTCCAGGTTCCTCTTTCCAGTAGGATGTCCTTTGGGGGCTGTGGACTTGCCGACAGGCATCCTTGAAGGAGAGGGGCCACTGGAATACAGAAGAGTCAGTGAGGGCATCGCAGGTCCATGAAAATGGAATGAACAGAATTGCTGAGAATTTTTCATAATAGAGAATGGACTTCTGCTTCTTAACCAGAACAGCAGGGAAGAAGAAGAAGGGGAAGAAATAATTAAAAGAATAATGGTGGCAAGCCCGTGGTGACTTAAATGTCAGGAGAACCTAATTTGCCCCATAGAAAATTTAGCCTTGAAAAGCCCCAGGGCTTCTGACACAGTCTGGGACCGCTGCCCTCTGCAGGCCAGAAGTGGACTGGCAGGCAGCCTGCCACCCACCCAGGCCAGCCTTATATCTTCACCCCGGGCCGTTTTGTGAGTCATCAGTCTGGATCCATTTTCTCATGTTAAAATGGGCAAACGACTTCTTTCCTTCTGTTTTATCAGGATAATGGTGCTCTGGATGGTTTGGGGTTTTGTTTGTTTGTTTCCAGGGCTTGGTGGGGTGTGGGGGGTGTGTTTTGTTTTGGATCACATTTTAGAAAAAATTTTTTTAACAAGAGAGAAAGAGTTCGCCCAGAGTCCTTCTGCCTTGGCATCCTCTGTCCAGTCGTTGTCTGTTTGCAGATGTAACTGTTTACACACAGTTGTTGTCATTTTCAGCAACGACAGAAATTGTTTCTAAAGAATAAATTACCCGCATTCTCTCCGTCTCTCTGGCCCCTTCCGTGGGTTCCCTTGGTAGAGATGAATATTGCCTTGCCTGGGCGCTCTAGGGCACCCTTTCAAGGCAGAGATGCCTTCCGCTTTCTTCTTGGAGGGCAGCCCCCAGCCTTTGTCACAGGGGAAACGGGATATCCTGGGAAACGTGCGCTCCCCCAGCCAGGGTTCAGTAAGGGCCTCTCCATTCACAGCCGGTGAAGACCATTGAAAGCAAAGGGCATCTAATAATCGAGTTTGGTGTTTTATTTCTAGCCTCAGTATCACCCCAATCTTCACCCCAGCCAGCCTCGGTGGCACCCACACTCTCCAAACATCAGGTAAGTACCTGAGCTCATAGAGCCGTCCTTTCCCAAGCTCTCCTTTTCTACTTAGTTATGAATTGAGATTCTGTATCAGAAACAACTGTTAACGAGTTGTCTTGTCCCGGAAGAGATGAATAACTTGCAAAGCAAAATAAGCCGGTGATGGGTCTGGATTTACTAAAGTTATGCTTGACGAAATAAAAATGAACTGGGTGGGGTTTTTTGTTTTGTTTTGTTTTAGTCATTCTAACCTCAGATATTTTGGGTTTGGTTTTATGTTTGAAATGTTACTTAAAATTTCTAAGTAACGTTTTCCTGTCCCGAGAATTCATTTACTAAAAATAAGACTAAGGCTCAGGGACTTTTTGTCGTGGGATTTTTTTTTTTTTGAAAGGATTTTTTTTTTTTTTTTTTTCCCAGGGATGGGGTGGAGGGTTTCTTTTTGTGGTGATGGATCGTTCTCTAAACCTAGGGGTCGGTAAACTTTTTCTGTAAAGGGCCAGATAGTCAATATTTTCAGCTTTGTGGTCTCTGTCACAACTATTCAACTCTGCCATGGTAGCTTGAAAGCAGCCACAGACGATACAGAAGTGAATGGGCCTGATTGTGTTCCCATAAAGCTTATTTATGAAAATAGACAGTGTGGGATTTAGGCTGAGGGCCGTGTATACCCACCTCTGCCCTAACCTACCACAGTCCTTCCTAAGGAAACTGGCACCTGCCTTGTTGCATTTACGGTTAAGCTTGAGATGTTTTTTTAATGCCAGCTTTGTAAAGGCAAACGTTCCTTTCATGATTTGAATTTCAGATCAGTCTTAATTGGTGTTTATGTGTGAAGCTCTTTCAGAAACATAGTTGGTGAATTCAGTTTGCAGAAAGTTATTTCTTAGTGAGATTGCTAGCCTTGCTCCTCGAGAAAGTGCGGCGAATGGAGTGATGGGAATAAATCCATTGAGAGCAGGGCAAGTGAGAGCAAGTTAGTTCTTGATAGTTCTTACCAAGTTTGCTGGGGATCCTGTAGGACAACAGTGCAGTTCGATCATAAGCACTTGATATTCATGTAACATTTAAAAGCAAGTGAAACTAGTGAAGTAATACTTCTAAATGTTTCTGTGTCACAAAGGCCGTTTCTTTTCCAGACATGAGACACAGAGAGATCTATAGAAATGCTTTTTAATTTAACCTTGTGTTTACAAAATTTAACACTTATTTTTGCCTCTTTTACCATATTGGTTTCCTTGTGAGGCAGACCTGGCTGGGAATGCTAGGGAGGCTGGACCGGTGCTGCTTGCAGGTGGCCCTGCTGCCTGGAAGTATCAGTGTCACCTGCAAACTTGTTCATGCAGAGTCCCAGCCCCACCCCAGACCTACTGCATCAGAATCTCTGGGGGTGGTTCCCAGCATATTGTGTTTTATCAGACTCTCCAGGAAAGGAGAATTATTTGGTCCAGCACTTTTGGAATATGCTGCATGAGGCATTCACAGTGTCCATTTACATGGCAGCAGTTCTTGAGAATTCCCGTAGAAAAGGAACCTTTTTCACCACCACCTAGCTTTCCCCAGACCGACTTGATCATCAGACACCCTTTGAGGGATGATGGCACAGCCAAGGGCTTGGAAGTTGATAGAGGACCCACATCTGAATTTTTTAAATACTTGAAAGTAGAAAACCCATTCATTTCCATCTGAAAGCCATCCCCATTTATGTGGTTCATGGTTTTTCTTGTCCGTTTCCTTTGTGCTTGTGTTGTTTCACTCACCTCTCTGCATTGTCTTCATACCCCCACTGACCACTCACTCTGCGAACAAAACAGGCCATCCTTTCAGGATGACAGGCCGCATTGGAAAGCATCGGCCAGTGGAGATGACAGCCATTTCGATTATGTCCACGACCAGAACCAGAAGAACTTAGGAGGAATGCAAAGTATGATGTATCGAGATAAACTCATGACTGCACTTTGAGAGACTGAAGCGTCTTACTTCCATTCACCATCATAGTTTCGTTACATCCCATGGAAAGTGTCTTGGCATCCCGTGGACGTGTTTGTAGAAATGTCTTCTAGGAATAGTTCTGAAAGGTGTTTTCAGTGTCTGTGTAAATATTTGAAAATAACCCCAGTAGGTAGTCCTAACTTACTGACTGCATTCTCAAAAAATGAAGGTAGTTAAAGGCTCAGGAATCGTTCTGATATTCTGATTTTAAAATTGCAGTATAAGTCTGTGTTTATCGTATTGCTGTGTACCTGATGTTTCTTTGTTATTTAATGAATGGGACCAAAGAAAACCAGAAAAACTTGGGAAGATCGCTCCGTAGAGAGTACCATATAGTACAGTGGTGGGAATTGAGGTCATTGGGGGCCCAGCCTCTGCCATTGTGTGATCTTGGACAGACCATCTCCCCTCTGTTGGCCTCATTTTCCCCGTCTGAAAAGAGCAAGTTGGACTAAATGATCACAAGGTCCTCTCTAGCTCTCCAGTTCTGTGATTTATCAACGTTTTGTATTCTTAGGCTGAGGACATAACATTCACACCTTCTTTAACAGAGGGTTACCTCTTTCAAAAGCTGAATAAAGTATATAACATGTTAAAAAGGTTATATCAATACAGGGAGATTTTGAATTTCCTATCTTAAAGCAGTTTAGTCATTTTGAATTCTCGCAGTTTTATTAATCAGAAATCACATAGCCTTTATTTTTATAGAAGTTTCTGCTCAAGTACAAGAATAATTTTTTAATGTCTTACCGATTGGTGCTGCTAACTTGCGTGCTTTCAGAAGACATAATTATGAATGCACACTGTCAATATATAGAGTTCAAGGGTTGGTTTTTATCCTAGGCTTCATTCTTTTAAGAAGCAACATGCAATATGAGATGCATTTATGGCTCAAATTGAAGCGTGTAAAATTTTAGTGAAGTTGTGCCAAAGCATCCCGTGCAAGAGGATGGGAGGCTGTTGCACAGTCTTTCTGTAGAACCAGAAATCAATATGTTGCCTTTTAGGGTAGAACTCGTACCAAACTCTTAATTTCCCGCCCCCGTTTCAAGCCCCCGAGTAAGACCTTATTTTCCTCCTGGTAGGTAGGCCTGAGATACTTTCCTTAGTATTTTTGTGAAATCAATTCTTGTGCCATTTTTTTATATATGTAATTGTAATTTGGCCCTTTTAAGCGTTTTTTTAAAAAAAATGTGTTTCCCTCCCTTGAGATAGTTTATTGCCAAAATCTGATCTCTCTCTTTTTTTTTTTTTTTTTTGGTTACCACAAAAATCTATCCAGAAGGAGGGAATCAGCTGCACACCGTGCACAGTGGAGTTGATCACCTATAAACGCTCCCTAAGATACATGTTTACAGGTGTATTTCCTTTTAGCAGATGTTTTGGTCCTCAGTTTACGTGCTGCACACAGATAATTGTGTTCTGAATCTTTTGATTTCATTGATACCTTTTTACAAATGTGTTTGTGAGGAATAAAGACATTTGTGGATGAAGTAGGTGTTGGGACTTTGGAAGTCTGAAGGTGAACATTCGGTTAGGTGGCATGGAGCAAACTCATCCTGGAACGAGGTTGCTCTTAGGAAGGGTGGCCCTTTTTGTAGACTCCGTGGCTGAGGTGTTTATTCATCTGGGGCAGCTTTGGTGAAGGTTCTGATCACAGGTGGCAGTGGGGCTTCCACTGTAACAGTCCTGTGGTGAGGGTGGGTGTTTGCCCCGGTGACTGCTGCTGTTCCCGGCAGAGGGACCTCCAAACCTGTGTCTGTGGCCTCCTGGAGACTGTGTACGCTTATCTAATAACCTCTAATAAATATCTTTCTGCCTGAAGTACCTTGAGTGGATTCAATTGTCTGCAACCAAGAGGTCTAACCAGTGTGCATACATATTAATTGTTAAAGGAAGCGTACGGTTTTCATCCTTCAACTTGGCGGACCTTTCTCTACTGCATTTGACAGCGGTGACCGCTCACTCACAGCTTCTTGAAACTAATCTCTTGATTTCTGTGATCTCTGCTTCTCTAGCCCTTGGACTTTTTCTTCTGTCTTTTGTCACAGCCTCTTCTGTCTTCCTCTTAAATATTGGTGTTCTCCCAGGGTTCTTCCTCTGCCCACTGCTTTTCTCCCTGATCACAGTCTGCCTGCCCTTCTCATCTTGTCAAGATTTTATAAGTGCTGTTGACTCTGAAGCTATTATCTCTAATGCAGACTACTCTGTGAGTTTTTATACTGACATTTCAACCTCTATATCCTTGTACACCTCAGACGTCACATGGCAAAACTTAAATTCATCCTCTTTTACTGAAAAAAACAAAACACAGTAACTTCATTTGAATTCTCTTCTTTCTCACCAGGGTAAGCATTTATACATCATCCACAGCTCCTCTCCCTTTTGCCACCCATGTCCAGGCAGTCCTCAGGTCGGTTCAGCTTGCCTCCTTAGTATTTGTATGTAGCCCTTCCTCCCTCCTTATCAACACTGATCTTGGAGTAGCATCTTCTCTCTGGCACTGATCTCTCTGACTCCAGTCTCCCGACGAGCTCATTCTCCTCGCAATCACTGGAGTGATCTTTCTAGAACACCGTCTGATTGCGTCCTTGCAGTGCTTGATATCTGCCGGGGTTCTCCATGACCCACAAGATGAAGTCCAAGGCCTTCTCTGGAATTCCCCCGCTCTCTGCTCCTGTCCTGTTGCTCTAGCTAGCGTATCTTTCCCCCATTTCTCACCCTCCTGTTTAAACTCCTACAACACCAAACTGCTTGTAGTTCCTGGCATTCACCATACCCTGCTGTTACTCCCATCTGTGCCTTTGCAAATACTGTTCCTTCTGCCGAAAATGCTGTCACTCCCATCCTCTTTACCCAACTCCTGCTCATCCCTTAAGCCTCTGCTCAGACACTGGCTATCTTCTCCCAGGGACTCTGACTGCCTCCACCCGCCTCTGCAAATTGGGCTAGTTCCTGTGCTCTGCTCCTCTACTTCCCCCAGCCCCCGTGTATATCTATGATGTATTCACTATTTTGTGTTAAAACCGCCTTTCTTATTCATCTCATCTTGGAGGCTGTACGTTCCTTAAAGTGTAAGCTTTGTGTCACACTCTCCTTTGTTCCCCGGTGCCTGATGAGTAGCAGGTGCTCAATGAATGTCTGCTCAGCAGATGAATTATTCTGCATTCATTCTCAAGGAAACGTCTAACCAGATGACAGGCAGGAACACATCACTTCTGAGCTGGTCTGAAGGTATCTGACAACTGTATCCAGCTGGGAGCATCATCTTTTGAGCAGGACTTTGCCCACCACGTGTGTTCTGGATTCGTCTGCTATGTGTGAATATTATTCGCTGTGCCCACGGCGTTCTCATGGGAGGCATCGCTATAATTTTGAGTGGGGCAAACGACGGTCCAGCCATGTGATACTGGAAACGCCGGTAGGTTGACACTGATCCACAGAAACGTACAGGGGCTAGTAGCCAGATGTGCGCTTCAAACTCTGCATATGTCACTTCACTTGATCTTCCCAACTGCTCTGTGAGGTGGGTGATATTCTTTTCACACGTGGGGAAGTTCAGCCTTAGGGTCTAACCAAGCAGTTTGCCCATGGTCACTCAGAATTCTGACTTCAAAGTCTGTGTTCTCCGCTCCTGTGCTTTAAGGCCTCTCACCGCTAATTATTCCACCATTTGGGACCCTGTCCATCCACATCTCCAGGACACTCTTACTAGATGATGTTGAAGAGTTCACTCCACTGAAATCCAGAACTACCAGAAAGCCACCTTCCACCACTATCAGTGTAGTGAATGTCTGTCTCTCCTCCACACCAGTGGTCTATAACCTTGCTCATCACCATCACCAGTGAGCTAGCAACCCTTCCCAATACCCCGCCCGTCCCCTCACCCCTCCTCCATCAGTCTAGTCACCCTGTCCATGCAGGCATCCGTGTACCAACAGCCCCCTTTTCAAAGGAGCGAAGATTGAGCGTTATTTTCTTAGTGAGCCACTCATTTGATATGATCCCCTTCTTCCTTCCCGAGAGCTCACAAACTGGTCATTTCTTCTGGAATATTACCTGCCAGCAAAACCAAACTCAGTATTCCATAAACTAACAGGATTAGGTCTTTGCATTTTTGAAACTCAGTTACTTACTGGTCTTGATCATCCACTGTTTTTCTGTGATCCCTGAGAATATCGAACAGTGAATTGACAGTATCGTCACATTGATGTAATTCATGTGGACTGGAAGTCTTGAAATCATGTCAGGTAATTATCTTGGCCTTCAAAACCCTCTTGCTCGTTTCATTTCTTGGTCTACCACTTCCACTGAAAATGGTCCTCCTTAACAGTGAAGATGAAGGAGTAAGGACAGTGCAGGAGTCCTTTGTTTTTCTTGCCTGTTAATATCCCACCATGCTTCCAGGTCAGTGACTCCAGCCTCCTGGGCCCTGCTCTGAACACAACAAATGATAGATCCTTTTTGTTGCCCTTAATTTTTCCCGCTTTTAACTAGTCTTTTAAGATCTGAGCTCATCAAAGAGCTCCTTGAGCAGCCGCATTGATCCATTTGGATGAGTATTTCCCACACGGCTCTAAGTGAATTCCCTGACTGACTGAATCTTCCAAAAGTACCAGGTAAATACCCTAAATAGCCCTAGAATGATTTGCTTCCACCATTTTGCTCTAGGAGGCAACAAATGCCTAGGCAAGGTATAAGGGGGCAGAGATAGAGAAAAAGCAAACTGCAGCTAAAGAAAGGAAAGTCCCTTCGCACATGAAAGGTGGCACGTTTTAAGAAGCCCCAGCGATATCTAAAAGGTGAAATGGAGGTGAAATTGACATTCAGCTGAGACTCCACTAAAGAAGCAATCCTCAACAATTCTGCAAAAAGGCCCATTTCCCCCCAAATTAGGAAGCCAAATAATCGCTTGGACAGCTTGTTAAAAATGGAGATTGTGAGGCTCTATTTAGGTGGTCAGGGTGAGACCTAAGAACCTTCCTTTTAGTGGTCACTCCAAGGAGAGTGTGAGGTGGGCAGGCGCAGGACCACACTTTGGAAAAGCACAGCTTCCTGTCTTTGTTATGTTTGCCCTTGTTTTAGTGGCTCAATTTTTAACTAATTAGAGACCAACTCTTTTTCTTTTTTTTTTTAACATCTTTATTGGAGTATAATTGCTTTACAATAGTGTGTTAGTTTCTGCTTTCTAACAAAGTGAATCAGTTATACATGTACATATTCTTTTTCTTAAAGAGGCATGATGTTCAAAAGTAAATGGACGGGGACTTCCCTGGTGGCGCAGTGGTTAAGAATCCGCCTGTTGATGCAGGGGACACGGGTTCGAGCCCTGGTCCGGGAAGATCCCGCATGCCACAGAGCAGCTAAGCCCGTGCACCACAACTACTGAGCCTGCGCTCTAGAGCCCGTGAGCCACACTACTGAGCCCCTGCGCCACAACTACTGAAGCCTGCGTGCCGAGAGCTCGTGCTCCACAACAAGAGAAGCCACCACAATGAGAAGCCTGTACACTGCAACGAAGAGTAGCCCCGGCTCGCAGCAACTAGAGAAAGCCTACGCGCAGCAACGAAGACCCAACGCAGCCAAAAATAAATTTAAAAAAAAGTAAACAGACGGATACATCATAATCAGCTACATCTGTCTCCTCAGCATAGCTTTGCACTTCCTTGGGCTCATGGTGAAGCAGAAGAATGTAAGAATTCTGGTGGTTCTTTATATGGCTTTAATTTCATCACAACCTCCCTCCCCCAAAATCTGTCAAACCAAGACTTAGGTCATTGTTGGGCCCTCCTGCTGAAGTGAGAGGCTAGTGAATTCCAGCCACTCGAGGAGGAGAGGTCATAGCACACCCCAATCTAAGGACCCGTGCCAAGATTAGAGCCCACGGTGGGGTAACAGGTGGAAGTTTACGGAAGCAAAATGGCAGGATGTTGCAGACTCATGAGAGAAGACTGCAGAATCCAGTGTGGAGTGGTGATTTTGTTGGAGCACTTTGGACACGCTTTGGAATCTCAGGTAGTTTGAATCCCAGCTTTGCCCCTCACTAGCCATATGATCTTTGGCCAGTTTCTTATCTTCTCTATGCCTCATTTTCCTCATCCCAAAATGGAATTTAACAATGTCTCACTGTTATGAGAATTAAATGGCACTGTATGTGTAAGGTGCTTTGCACAATGTTTGATGCTAGCTGGTAGCAATTTTTAGCAGTTTTTGAGATTTAAGGCCTTAGCAGTCCATGTAGTGAGAAGCAGGACAAGGGGATTCAAAGTCTAGCTCAAGGAATGGTGTATCTCCTAGGTTGATGGGTTAAGATGTATGGTCTAAGTTTAGGAACAGAAAGGGGTGCTTCATTCCAAAGGAAAGGTCACATGGAAGAGAGTTCACACAATAGGTAAAGACACAGCTCTGAAACTCTAACAGGCGAAAAGCAGAAACAGCATGGGGATGTTTTGAGAGGAGATAAAAGGAAATAGAAGTGATATTTCTGTCTGAGAATACCAAGAAATAACTGTCCAGGCAGAATGTGGGCAATGCTTTCCGACCTGCAAATGGGAGAATGGCCCTAGGGAAGGAATTGGTGAGACCACAGAGAATCCATTCTGCTGGGACATTTGGGACTCAGAAGTTGAGAGAATTGAAACATCTGCTCGGCTCCCAGCCTGTCCCAACTTGAGATTTCATCTTACACAAAGCAGGGGAAGCTTTTAACTATTTGGAGACTAAGTAGAAAGTAATAAAGAGAACTGCTGTGCTATTCAACCCTTTTTAGTAAGTAATACAGAGAGTGGTAAAAATTCAAAACTATCCAAAAGTTACTTTTCCTTTCCACCCTCTTATTCCCTAGTTTTCCCCAGAGACAAACACTGTTAGCATTTCTTGTCAATCTAGAGCTATTCTATGTTTAAACAAGCACATATTTATTTAACCAATCAATACTGATGGACATTTAGGCTGCCCTGCATCTCTAAAATGACAGCTTTGCCGTCATCCTTATACACGTCATGCACTTGAGCAAATCCATCTGTAGAATAAATTCCTTACAAGTAGAGACGCTGGGCCGAAAGGAATGCACGTATTTAATTTAGATATTGCCTAATGAAGTTTCCCTCCAAAGATATTCTACCTGATTACGCCTCTCCACACTATACACACAACAGCTATTTGACGGGGCCTCTGTGATCCCACAGGAGGCATGCACCTAGCCTTCGCTAACTTTTTTAAAACCTTGCTAGTCTGATGGGTGAAAATCAGAATTTCCATTTCAGTTGTATTTCTATGTAAGCAAGGTGGCACACCTTTTTTATCATTTTGAATGCCGTTTGTTCCTTGTTTACTGTGGAACATCTGGAGGCCCTCATCTTGAGTCGTACCCTTTAATAAAGGTCAGACTGATGAAGTAAAGTCCGTCATCTTAGCCTTTTTATAGGGAAGAAAGGGAAGCCTGGGAAGAGTCGATCTTTACCAGACATTCTGTGAAAGCAGCTTTCCAGAAGTTCAGGTAACAGTCAGCATGACACCTGCATGCCCTGGAGGTCTGAAAAAGGAAAAGGGGCAGCATGATAATAGCCAGGATGAAGGAATTGATTTCTAATATCCATGTTTCCTTTCCCTTCTGGGAGTTGATTAAGAGCTGTACACTCAGACACTGTGAATTTCCCTGGTGTATTTGATCAGGGAAGGACGGATTTACATTTAATTACAATTAACATTCTAACATATGGAATCTAAAATCACAGCCACATCGCACGACTCGCCAGTGGTTTTATCGGGGAAAGGCTGCAGAATTTAAAATACCAAACGGCTTAGTCTAGGCAATCCACTAAAAAGGGTTAGAATAATTAGAGGAACATCCCCATAGGCTCATGTTACAAGAAACCTGCAGAAACCTACCTAATCCTCCCCTACTGAATAGGGAATGGTTTAAACATCCACTTTGTACCGCTGAGACCTCAAAAGCAAGAGGTGTTGCTATGCTAACGGCTCCACTAGCCAGTTGCATTCCGTGGCTGGATAAAGACGCTGTAACTATATTTAACGCAATTTTAAAAGCCCTTAAAATTAGGCCCAGTGTATGGCTTCAGAGGCTAACTAGGGGAGTTTGTAATAGAAGCTTCTGAAGAACCTACAAGAATTGGGGAACAGAGAGAGGACCATTTGAAGAGATTTTTAAGCACGAATGAAAACCAAAATAGATTAATCCTCATCTGTATCCCCTCAGGACCTCATACCCCACATTCAGCTCCTGCTCACACTTGGTCTTGTGCAATTAGAATGTCCAGGACCTGCCCTGAACAGAGTCTGCATTTTATTCATCCAACTTGAACTCCTTTCTGGAATGAATCATCATTTCATTCATTTGGGTGAGTTGGATGGTGTCTGCCGAGTGGAAAAATAACACTCGCAGCTCATGCCCGATTCTGCCATAACTCTTGCAGAGTGCAAAGGGTGATAAAGAACGGGCTCTTTCGACATGATTTTACACACTACCAGCTGTGCTTCCATGGCAACGATAATTTTGTCTTACTGTTCCTTGAGGGCTCCCGTGTGATGCCATTGGGGTATGCATTTAAAGCAGTGGCTAGAGGCAAGTCCGTTAATGCTGTTCCCCACCTGAAGAAAGGAAGAAAAGAAAAGGAATCTTCTTTTAAGGCAGAGAGTGAGCACTGATATGCAGAAATGAGAGGCAAAAAGAAAATCTGTAAGAAACCAAGGGAAAACAGTGTTGGATTTGTTAGAAGTGAATGCTGTGAAGGAAAACAGCAATATTTATGTCAGTATTTTTTTCCTTAAGGCAGGAAAAAGATTGAGTACATTCTTAGTCATGAGCCTCTGTGCAAAAGTGAACTCATGAAATATTTATTCTTTGGACTCAGATCCTGAAATTTATCTGGAATTGCTAAAGTCCTAGATCTCACCGCAAAGTTACAGAGCCCTTCCTCACAGCTTCTTGCTGTCTCCTACACAGACAATTAGAATAAGACATCGTAAAACTTAGCAAGAACAATATCAAGGTAAAATGGATTTTCTGGCAGAAAATGTTCAAGGCCTGCTTGTCTGCTTACAGCCATTCATCGACACCAATGGATTCCAGTTTCACCAAAGGAAAACTCCAGACTCAAAGATGGAGGCACACATCCTACCGTAGCTCACACGGGACAGAGACCCCGTTACCACTGAGCAAATTGTAAAGGCTCTCATCATTCCTTAAGATGTGGAATATTTTACTCTGCAGTTTTGCCGAGACCATCATGTATTGTTAAGAACAACTGGGGAATTCGTGACCAGAGTGAAGCTTTTATGAATTGACACTTGATAAATTACCTAGGGAGAGTTCAATTTTAATGCACTACACCATTCATCCAACAAATATTTACTCCGCTGCCTCACTGTGCCAGGTACTGTATAGATGCTGGGAATTGCTATTGAGGAAGACACCGTCTTTGGCTCCAGGCACCTAGTAAACTAATGAAAGCAAGAGCTCCCAGTCTACTGTGGATTCATATAGCCCCTGTGCTAACACTAACTGGACAGTTCCAAGTTGATTGCCTGGAAAATGTTGAAAGAAATACAAATTGGGAAAAAAAAATTTCTGCCAGTTAGTAATCCATATAAAAGAGTAAATAACGCCAAAAAATGTAATTTTGACCTTTTCAGACAAGAGAAAAATGAGGTAGGGGCATTGTTTCTCTCTAGTCGCTTTTTAAAAAATAAAACCAGTAAGTTAGTGTAAGAAATCATCCCAAATTAATAGACCTAACATTCGTAATGTGTCACATTTCTAAGATGTTGGTGCAATTTTCTTCTCAAACCCATTATGAAAAAGGTACAGTTTTTCCATTATACTCTTACTGTCAGATAGTATGTTTGTGCTACTCTGTTTAGTCTCTGCTAAATTAAAATGGAAATGAGTGACAGGTATCCTGGAAACCAGGATGGGTAAATGCACCTTCTCCTGTCTCTCATCCGGACATGGCAGAGATCAAATTATTTCATTGATCTGTAGTTCCTGAGGTATAAATGCTTAATAAATGATTGTCTGAAAATGCGGTGTCTGGGCAGATAAGTGAAATCAGTTACCTAAGGTCATAGCTAAGGGGCAGCACAACCAAAGCTAAGTGCCAACCAGCATTCTTTTAATGTCATTATACTGCTGCTTTCACCATCCACATGGCAAAGCAGTGTCTCTTGGCACTGAAGAGAGCACAGGGCTCTATAGTCAGGTTGCCTGAGTTCAAATTCCAGCTCTGCCATTTACTGGTTGTGTGTCTTTGGGAAAGTTAATTAGTCTCTCTGTTCCTGTCTCCCTATCTGTAAAATAAGGAGAGTAATAATTGTTCCTTCTTCAAATGTTGGAAGATTAAGTAAATTCATAGATGGCATAGTGCTGGGCACTCAGAAGTGTTAGCACTTTTTTTTTCTCCTCTGCGGGCATTAATGCACTAGTGTTCAGTCAGGAGGTATGATTCTGGCTGACACCATCTGCTGTGATAACATGGTACTTGAGTGGATTCTGCTAAGAGAGTCCCAATCAAGAGCCACAGTTCCAGGCTAATGGACTTAATTATGAACTAGTAATGATGCTTCCCAGCTTTATTTTTTTAAATTAATTAATTAATTTGTTTATTTTTTATTCTTGGCTGTGTTGGGTCATCATTGCTGTGCACGGGCTTTCTCTGGTTGTGGTGAGCAGGGGCTACTCTTTGTTGCAGTGTGCGGGCTTCTCATTGCGGTGGCTTCTTTTGTTGCGGAGCATGGGCTCTAGGCACGCAGGCTTCAGTAGTTGTGGCACATGGGCTCAGTAGTTGTGGCGCATGGGCTCTGTAGTTGTGGCTTGCAGGCTCTTGAACACAGGCTCAGTAGTTGTGGTGCACGGGCTTAGTTGCTCCGTGGCATGTGGGATCTTCCCAGGCCAGGGCTCGAACCCATGTCCCTTGCATTGGCAGGCAGATTCTTAACCACTGTGCCACCAGGGAAGCCCCTGCTTCCCAGCTTTTTCTTGTCCTTGGCACCCATAGGAAATGTGTTGTTGTATAGCACACTGGGGTAAGCAGACAAGGGTGCTTGAGGCTCCCGGCGCCCCTGGTCCTGTCCCCTTGCTCCAACAACTGAGAGAATGAAAGGTTCATCCCACTTGCCACCTTCTGAGGCCTATCAGTTGGGAAGCTTTACTGTGTGTCGGCAACTCCCTGATGCTTTAGTTCTGATTAGGAACATGGAGGTGTCCCCACTTAGGCTAAAAGTAAATTAGGTGCCAGTTTGCCCCAACCAGCCTCTTCTGGAAGGTGTTTAGAGAACTTATGTGCTGCTGTGTGGGCTGCACAGAAGCTCTTCTTGCCTCCAGGAAGCCTGCTATGAAGTTGAGACATGTGCCAGGATAGGTAAAAGAGTAACTGAGTACAGGCAGCACCTAAAGGTGAACTGAGCAATCCAGAGAAGATGCCAGATGACTTTGGACAGAGAGGATGTTCCCTGTGTCCTCCTAAGAGACTTCAAGCTGTCACATCACATATGGGGGACTTCTTGGCCATCCAGACATTGGAGTTCCGTTAAAAGCAGAGCATCTGTTGAGGCCTTGGCCTTTCTAGCTGATGATTTGGTTGTTTGGAAGGTAGAAGAAACACTGCCCTGCCAGTCAGCAAGGAAGACTGGGTTGGAAGTGTATAAGTGGCAAGACCCTTGGAAGAAAATGACCCTGGTGTCTTAGAATCATTAATATGAAATGAGTGGAATTCAGGGTTTAATCTTCCATGTATTCTAATCTTTAGAAGTCTAAAAGGGAATAATTTTCACATGGACTATGAATATATCAGATAGTCTGAAAGATGAAGGCATTCAGAGCCCACAATTTAAAACAGTATTTACGCGGGCCTCTCACTGTTGTGGCCTCTCCCGTTGCGGAGCACAGCCTCTGGATGCGCAGGCTCAGCGGCCATGGCTTACAGGCCCAGCCACTCTGCGGCACGTGGGATCTTCCCAGACCAGGGCACGAACCCGCATCCCCTGCATCGGCAGGCGGACTCTCAACCACTGCACCACCAGGGAAGCCCAGAGACCTTTTTTTTAAAAAGGACTTCTGTAGATGCACATTTTGGTCAGAGCAAAATGATGAACAATTTAATAGCAGAGCCATCTTGAGGATGGTATGTGAGATTAACAGGACAGAAGAAGAGCTGCTCAATTTCTGTTTTGTTTTTCTCTTTTTCAACAAGGAAGCCAGTCAGTATACTAACTGCAGAAAGGTGAAAAGAACAAAGAGAATGAAACTGAAGTCCAAGATAAGAGAGAGAGTAGTCAGGAAATATTTTACTGCTTTACAGTTAGTCGTCAGGTTGAGAAAAATGGCCTTGAAGAAAATTTGCATATGTCATTGCTGAGCCAGCACCAGCACACTTTGAAAAACTATGGAGTCTTGGGGAAATGCCAGAAGAATAGACAGGGAAATGTCATACAGATTCTTGACAAATGAATTCTAAAACCTGGAGTGATAAGCTTGATGGTAATACCAAGAAAAGTTTGAGAACAGATTCTTTTTTAAGCACTTAGTAAAGTAGTGTTCACTTAGGAACAGAATGGATTTGTTCAGAGTAAGTCATGCTAATCTTTCAAGATTCTTAGTAGGCTAACAGTAGAAGGACAGTCTCTAACCTAATAAGTAGAATTTGTCACAAATCAACATTTAATTTAGATTGTAGATTTAAGATAATCTACATACTTCAGAAATAAGACAAAGATGATTGCTAATATTTGATATCATTCTAGAGGCCTTACCAATGCAATAAGCCAGGAAAACAAAATAAAGAATAAATGCTGGGAAGGAAGAAACAAAATTCATGTGATTATCCTAAAATACAAGTGAATTCCAATTAATAAGAGTTCAGCAAGGTGACCAGAGGTAGAAATACCTTAAAGTCAGTAGTTTCATATATCTAGTAGTAAAAAAAATTAGAGAAAATGTAGTAATTCGGGAGATCCCATTTTCAATTGTGACAAAACTGATATATGGACAGGAATAAAGTTAATAAGATATGTTCCATACCTTTATGGAAAAGTTAAAAATTCTGACTGAAGGACATTTAAGAAGATCTAAATAAATGGTGAGAAATACCTTATGAATACATTCTCCCAAATTAATCCATTATATTTAATGCTGCAAATCATAATTCCAATGGGATATTTTTGGTAGTAACTTGAATTGTAAAGTAATCTGGAAGACTGAGTGCATGATAATAGCCAAGAAAAAACAAAAGAAAAACGATGTGTGAAAGGAAATAGGATTTGTACTATCAGATATTAAAAAGCCCAAATATTAGCACAAAAGTAATTAAGACAGTCTGGTGCTGGTTTAGCAATAAATAAATAGTTCAATAAAAATATGAAGAATCCAGGGCTTCTCTGGTGGCGCAGTGGTTAAGAATCCGCCTGCCAATGCAGGGGACATGAGTTCGAGCCCTGGTCCGGGAAGATCCCACATGCCGCAGAGCAGGTAAGCCCATGCGCCACACTACTGAGCTTACGCTCTAGAGCCCGCGAGCCACAACTGCTGAGCCCATGTGCCTAGAGCCCATGCTCTGCAACAAAAGAAGCCACTGCAATGAGAAGACCGCACACCGCAACAAAGAGTAGCCCCCGCTCACCACCAACTAGAGAACGCCCGTGTGCAGCAACGAAGACCCAACGCAGCCATAAATAAATAAATAAATTTAAAAATCATTTAAAAAAATATGAAGAATCCAGAAATAGATACAGGTAGATAATTGTGTATCAGTCATGGACAATCAGAACTGAAATCACTCTTGGCAGGTTTCTTACAGAGGGAATTTGATACAGGGAACTGATTGCATAAGGGATGAAGAACTAAGTAGCTAAAGTGACCAGTGAGGCAACCCAGAAATTAGCAACAGTAGAACCTGCTTATCAGTCCTAGAGCTGGAGAGACAAAGAGACGAAGAAATATGGCAGTATTCCAGAGCCCAGGAGCTGGGGCCACAGGGAGTCAGTCTAGTGAAAGCTGAAGCCCTAGGGGACTCAACTACTGCCGAAAACATCCCCTGAGGTAGAAAGAGATGAGGGAGAAATACTTAGCTCCTTTTCCTACCCTCCAGTCTCTGTCAGTGCCTCCCATTGGTCAAACCTACATAGAAACCCAAGGGCAGGGAAACTGGGAAATGCATTTCCTTGGAAATACAGCAGGTCAGGGGCACTCAGGGAGGGTAAGGTAAAGGTAAGGAGAGGGGTGTCCAACCCAGCCTGGGGAGGAGCCAATAAAGAAGAATTTATGTAGATATTGTGAGGCAAAGGTCTCTTTTTTCCTGAAATGAAGAGCCAGTTGTCTTAACATCACCCAAGGACATGAAAACATGTGATATGACAGTCTCTATCATTGGGAAGACAAGATGTGTACACAAAGATGTCTGAGGCAGTGGGATTCTAAGGAGGTCTTGGGATTTTCCTGATGAGTGCATTTGCTGCCTTAAATAGAAGCCGAGGCAGATGGGAAGATGTAGCAGATGGACGGCACTTGGGGCACTTGGCAAGCAGAGAGGTGGGAGTCCTGGATTGTGTCCCAGACTCAGCCAGTTACCCACTGTGTGACCTGGTCACCTCACCCCCCCCAGTGGGTCCCCGTTTCCCCATATGCAAAATGAGGAGGTTGGACTAGGGCCTTGTGTCTCAGCCCTGGCTGCACATTGGATTTAGAGATAGATGATGTAATTAGCCAGGGTAAGTGTTGTACATTGATAGTTTACAAAATCTCCCTTGGTTGATTTTTTAATCAGCTTTATTAAGATATAAATTAGATACCATGCAATTCACCAATTCAAATTGTACAATTTAATAGTTTTAACGTTTTCACAAAGTAGTACAGTCACTACAGTCTAATCTTAGAGTATTTTAACTTCTCCTAAAAGAGACCCCAAAGCCATTAGCGGTCACTTCCTATTTCTCCCCATCCTCCCCAGTCCTAGTTAACCACTAATCTACTTTCTATCTCTATGGATTTACCTATTCTGGACATTTCATATAAATGGAATTATGTTTTCAAGGTTTATTCATGTCATAGCATGGATCAATATTTCATTCCATTTTATAACTGAATAATATTCTGTTGTATGGATATACCAGATTTTATTTATCTGTTCATCGGTTGGTGGACGTTTGGGTTGTTTCTACCTGTTGGCTCTTGTGAATAATGCTGCTGTGAATATCCATGTGCAAGTCTTTGTATGGACATGTTTTTATTTCTCTTGGGTATATACCTGGGAATGGAATTTCTGGGTCGTATGGTAACTCTATGCTTAACCTTTCTGAGAAGCTGCCAGGCTGATTTCCAAAGCAGTTGTGCCATTTTACATTCCCACCAGTGGTGTAGAGGGTTTCCTCTGGTGCTTTTCATGTTCATCCGGAATTTAAAACCACCTAACTGGATGATATCTGAGTGGCCCTGTTTCTACAATTCTGTGATTTTTTTTTTTAATCCAAGATTAGATCCCCAGGGCTGCCCACAGAAGCCCACGTCACCCAGAACTTGGCTGAGCTATAGAGTGTATGATTGGCTCCTCAGAGCACCCTGATAACTCCCAGCATTAGTTTTAAGAGAAAGCCGTGTAAGTCCTGTGTTCCAGCTCAGGACCCTCCCCCATCCCTGCCCTGCGCAGGTCATAGTTCTGGCGATGGATTCTGGAGGATTATTCTGAATAATCATACTGTTATTATACTAAATACTGTAACTATTATAATATAATAATTAATATAACAATGGTATAATAATATTATAATGTTATAATATTATAAACCTCAATAATTATCCCATTTTTCAGTATGCAACGCATTTTGATTGAGTACCACGTGTCTGGCCTGCTGGGACCCCAGAGTCAGGGAGGGGAGAGGCTCTGGTGGGATTAGGCAGGGCTGTAAAAGTCCCCCAACCATGCATCTGCAGAGCCGTGTCCACCCCTAATGCAGTCAAGGACATGCCATATGACACAGTCCCCCCCCAGTAGGAACACTAACTTTTCTAGAGTTGGAAGTAGAATGGGAGTAGGGGCTTCCCCCAAGAGAAGGGAGGAGAAGAAACTAGGTCTGGTTCAACTTCTCACTTCACATCTACTAACAGGGCACGTTACTCACCTTCACTAAGTCCCACTGTAAAAGGAGATGGCAGCAGCTTCCTTGCAGGGTAACTGTAAAAGAAAACCATTAAAGCACCTAGCACGTGCTAAGCACATAGCAGCCCCCTTCTTCCACACCGGATCCTTTCAACTGCCACCTCATGGAAGCAGGAGCTGATGTGTACATACCCCTCGTCCATCACCCTCTGAAAACCAGGACTTGTGACCTACTTTCCAGAATGCCAGAAGCCTGGTGAATCTCAGTCTCTATTGACGGTGAGCACAGAGCTGGCCTCATCTCCTAAACCTTAGCCACTGGGCCCCGAGGCTTGTGGGCTGCTGAGTGCTGCCGGACCCTCTGGGTGGGCTTGACCTTCTCTGAGGTCCCTGTGGACAGGACAGCTGCACAACCCCAGTGGATGCCACTTACATCATAGTTGATGTGACTATCACCTCCTGGAGTTCTGCAGGGAACAGTCCAGGAGGCCAGGAACAGTGATTTCCTTAACAGACCCATAACCCCACACAGTGCCATAAGTTAGGATCTCCAGGATGGTCCTCCATGTGTATGAGCTGAGAAAACACCCAGGTCATACCACGCCTGCTTATGAATCTTTGCTCTTCTAGAAACTTACTCTCAGAGATCCAGGCAGCTTCTCTGACCCTCTGTTTCTCTTCCCATTTGTCTCTTTCTCAGTCTTCCCCAAAAGTCATGGTAAAGTGAAAATCACACGTTATTAAATACAATTTATCACTCTCTGCACATATATTTATTTCCCTGTTTAACTTTTCACTCTGGGTTTCCTGGAAATAAAACACGCATGCACACACACACACACACACACACACACACACACACACACACACACACTTGGAAAGACAAGAAGGTACGTGAGACTACAGCTTCATTCCAGGTCTGCGGCAGACATCACTCATCAATCACGGCACTCTTTCCTCCTGAGCTGGCACAACCTCAGAATCCTTTTTCGCCTTACATTCCAAGCAGAGAGTGAGCATCAGTTGGAGATGGCATAGGAGATGATGTCTATTTACCAGTCCTCAGAAATTCTTGCTCAGAACTTTGCACCACTACGTGCAGCCCTGAATGTACCCCAGATCTCTACTATAGGGCATCTTGTTCCTTGGGTGTTCATTCTCACATTCAGTGAAACCCGTTTGAAGCTCAATCATGGTTTTCCCTCCTCCAAGCAGTCTTCACTCCCAGCATCCTTTTTTCAATTAATGGCATGAAATTTGCCTGGTCCTCCAGGCTAAAAAATTCAAAAATTTCTGACCCCTCCATGTCTCTGTGTTCTCCCCTTCTCAAATCCTGCCAATACCCCCCATCCTGTCACTCTCTTCCTTTCAGTGTTTCTCTGGTTTGTCTCTGCTGCCTAGACCATTATAGTCCCCATTCAGACCTTTAATAGGCTGGCTGCAGTGTGGAAGGAGGGCAGGGTGGAAGATGAGCCTTGAGGTGTAAAGTGTCCCAGGCTGTAGGGAATATTCTCTGTTCTGAGCTCCCAGTCTCTGCCTCCTTAGGACAGATACTATTTTCAACATATTTGAGACACAGGAAAATAATGCCCATGGGATTTGCAGTTCACACCTTTGTCGTCACATCCCAGCTCCACAGCTTCCATTCATCCTTCCTCCCTCTCTCGCCGCTTCTTTCCTTTTCGCCCTCCCGCCTTCCCTTCCTTCCTTTCATCATATATTTATGGAGCACCAATTATGTGCTAGTCAAAGTCTCTACATGTATACAATGGGATATTTAATGTAAAATAGCTAGCCCAGTGCCTGGGATAGAGCAAGTACTGGATAAATAGGTGGGGGAAAGGCTGATTCTCAGACCTGGAAGTGCACCAGAAATCACCTGACCCTGTCACGTCACAGAGGAGGAAACTGAGGCCCAGAGCAGCTGTCCGAGGTTCCTGCACAAAGGTGGGCAGAACTAAGACAAGAAGCCAGGCGTCTCGATGGCAACTTGGTGCATGTTTTGCTGCTGCCATTACTGCCTCCACGAGGGGGGTGGATACCCTTGGTTATGTTTCAGGTTGGAGAGGTGAAGCCGGACTCTGAACCCAGAAGCCAAAGTCACGCCTTCTTCCACATTCTTACGCACGTGCAAACACACACACACACGATGTGAGACTGTCCTGAGCCAAGTCTCCAGAAGGCAGCCAGGGTGGACCAAAGACCCAGCTCACGGGACAACGTGGGGACAACGGTGCTGTTTCTTCCGGAAGGCATCCTGCATCAGCAGAGGCCTCCTCTGTACCTCCTTCCCCCAGCGCCCACATGCCAGGCCTGCAAGCCCTGCCTGCCCTGCTTCAGAAACAGCTCAGAGGGCTGCTCTTCCATCCAGTGAGTTTGTCTAGCCCCACCCCGTCACAGTCTCCTAATGAAGAGACTGGGGTGTCTGTCCTCCACGCAGCCCTCAACACGAACTTTCTAAAATGGAACTCCAGTCATGTCTCGCCTTTGCTTAAACCCTTTCCACTCCTCACTTCCGCTCCAGCCATCCTGTGCTTTCAACCATCATTCCTTTGCTCAGACTGTTCCTTAGGCCTGTAATAGCCATTTCTACCTTTTCACTTGAAAGACATTCCACAAAACAAATAAACAAACAAAAAACAGTAACAAGGTAACACACCTTCACTGCTTTAGACCATGTGAGTTATAAATGAGAGAAAATCAACCACATCAAACAACAATAAATAGAATTTATTGGACCTTGTAATTAAAAAGGTCAGTGGTAGAACCAGCCTCAGGCAGGGCCGGAACCAGGGGTTCAGATGATACCATTGGGGTGTTTTCTTTCTTTCCATCTAGCTTTACCCTCTGCTCGTCTTGTCTTCCTTTGTACATTGGCCACTTCCCACAGATACTCCTTTGTGTCCAGGGAATATGGTCATAAAGTAGCCTCAACTTATATCATCCTCATAGCCAGATCTGACTTCTCTGTGCGTCACAGTAGATGCAGTGCCTTGGGCTCACAATACTTTTAGGGGCCCACAAAAATGGTTTCATTTCTTTGAAGTCAGAAGAAAAAAAAATGAACTTTTAGTTGAGGAAAATGGTTACTATCCGATAATATATTCATTTTTATACAAATGCAGTCATAAAATATAATTTTAAATTTTTTATGGAGAAGAGGTGAAGGCCAAAGTGCTTAGGACCCACAAAAGTCACAATGAGGCCCTGTTTGACTCTTAAAAAGGAAGAGACACTTTCTCTCCGTTCCCATATGTTAAACCTATAGGAAACTCTGTCCCTGATTGGATCATATCCCAGAAAAAGTCACTCTACCTGGAAGGAGGGAAAAGTCTGATTGGCCCACCCTGAGGGGAAATATCAACCTCATACAAACACAAGAATTGTGGTTTCCTGTAAGAAGAAGGATTCTGTTTCCAGAATGTCTACCAAAATTTGACTGTCTCTCCCAGTTGATTCCGCCCTTATGATTCCTTTCCCAACACCTTCACCAGCCCCAGAAAAACTAGTTGCCTTTACCTCTATGCTCACTTAGCGGCTTGTTCTAGGGTGATTGTAACTGATTGAATGACAGAATTTCCTATGCTGAGGTGTGAGCTCCTTGAAGACAGAGTGAAGGAGTGGGCAGTAGAAATCTGGTCTATGGGAATGAGCAGAAAGAGGGGTTAGCTCTGCTTAGGGGTGTGAGGAGGAGACTTTTGATCTGGGTCTTAAAGGCTGGAAGTCTTCCTGGAGGAAGGGGTGTTTTAGCTGGGTTTAGGGATGAGGAAGGACTCCAGGGGACAGAAAGAGGTGAAAGGCACAAGGATGGGAAGGACTAGGGTGTAGAGAAGAACATAGCAGGAGATGAGCTGGAAAGATAATGGGAGAAGATCACAGGGGGGCCGTGAGTAAAGGAATTTGGATTTTTTCCACGGAGCGTCTACAGAGGGCCGAAATTGAGTGTGAAATGTTGCATCTTGGTGCCTTTTTCTGCAGAGAAGTTCCGTAGTTTTCTAGATTTCCAAAGGGTCCTCTATCTTAAAATGGTTAGGAATCACTAGTAACAGAGAGGTATTCCAGCTCCTGGAGTGAGGAGTGCCACACTCTAGAATGTAATCAGAACAGCTCTCTGGCTAGTGCTCTGTGGAGGATGGGCTGAAGGAGGAGTAGAGGCTGGGAGAGCTTTGGGAATCTGTTTCAAGAGCCTTAGGGCAGTAATAACAGGAGGAGCAGTTGGAATTAGAAGATGTCGTAGCAGTACCATTAATAGGTGCTTTCTGCCTGGTGGGGGTGATGGAGAGGAGGAGAAAGTGACTTCAAGACTTCCAGTTTCTATCATGATCTTGTCGTAGGATGTTTAACAAATTATTTTTTAATTTGATGATTGCCTTTGACTTCCTCCTCCCACTTAGACGATGTCTTTTTTTTTTTTTGGCTGCGTTGGGTCTTCATTGCTGCACACGAGCTTTCTCTAGTTGCGGCGAGTGGGGGCTACTCTTTGTTGCAGTGCGTGGGCTTCTCATTGCGGTGGCTTCTCTTGCTGCGGAGCACGGGCTCTAGGCGCGCAGGCTTCAGCAGTTGTGGCACGTGGGCTCAGTAGTTGTGGCTCGCTGGCTCTAGAGCACAGGCTCAGTCGTTGTGGCTCACGGGCTTAGTTGCTCCGGGGCATGTGGGATCTTCCTTGACCAGGGCTTGAACCCGTGTCCCCTGCATTGGCAGGCGGATTCTCCAGCACTGCGCCACCAGGGAAGTCCCATGATGTCTTTTTTAAAATAGAAATTATTTCATTTGAAACGTAAGGATTTTTTAAGGGTTAACATCTCTGATATATACAAATTTCCACTTTCTGCTTTTCCTTTGAGTGCAGTGTTGCCTTTGTGTCCTGTTCTACAATAACCCTGTGGATCTGTTTGTTGAACCTATTTCTCTTGGTTTTCAATGCTTGGAGAACATCTTTTAAAGTATAGACAGGAATATCAAGGCTCTCTGCTTTTCTAAATCCTGACTTTTACACCCTCTGCAGCTACCCGCTCCCTTCCCCAGGGCTCAGCAGCTCGGACCGGCTGCCTTTTGGCCTCGAGGAGAATGGGGGCACACCGTTTGCCACCAAAGCTTCGGGAAGGCACCACCATCACCACCACCAGCACCAGCACCACACTAACTATGGCCTCTCGCTGACCCTGGAGAACAAGGAGGGGCCTTTGAGGTCCCCAAACTCCAGCAGTAAATCGCTTACAAGTGAGTAGGAGTGTAGGGGGCAGGGTGGGGGAGTGATGCTGCAGGGCGTGTGTGGCTTTCCTAGATGCTCAAGACAGCCCCTTGCAGTGCAGCTCGGAACAGTGGTAATGTCTGTGCTGGGTTACCAGGTCTGGGCAAGAGCTGACAAGAGCCTTGTGCATTAGGCAGTGGCCACTTAAAAATTATGATTTACCAGCAAACTGATTTCGTTACAAGAGAGCAAATGTCTCTCCACCTCATTTCATGCCGGTTCTCTGCTTCTGCCATATCCAGCACTGGCTCAAGCAATGGAACAGGGACACACGGGAGTGAGGTGGCTGGAATCTCTCATTCCCAACCACAAGAAAGCCCATTCTGTCCCATTTCTGGCATCCCACTTTTCTGAGAGCAAGGTGTCAAGTAGATCTAGTGCATACTGTTAAAGGTCCCAGCTAGAGAAATTACGGAAATGGAGAGTAAGCAAATTAGAAACGTTTCTAGCAACTTGACAGAGCAATTTTATATCTGTTAAAACTAATTAAAAATGTGGGCTTGGATTTTGTATGACTGTTCTTTTCTTTTTCTAGAAAATCACTTTTATTATATTTTACCAAAGAATTGGTCTGTGATAGGAGGTGGGGGAAGAACTTGTTCTTTATCACATATGGTTTGAAAAAGTGCCAAGGTAGAGGCAAGCGTCAAGAGGCTTTGATTCTAGTTCTCACTGTTGAGCCAAGTCCCCACTTGGATCCTTGGTTTTCTCGTCTATGGAATGTGGTGGAGGGTATTGAGAAGATGACCAAGGAGTCTTCCAGGTCTGATATTTCATAAGTCTGTGGGCTGGTGAAGAGGATGAGCCATTGAGCCTTTACCTGTAGATCACAGGTAGCAATTCTGGGTTGGCGGAGCTAGAAATGGGAACTCATCATCCACTTGGTGTTGAACAATCAGTCCCTCATCACTATCCGCACTGCCCTGGCCCTGGGCCAGGCCTCATCCTTTTGTATCTGGACAGCTATAACAGGCCTCTACGGGCATCTCCTCCAGTGGAGTCTCCAAATTGTAGCTGCTAAAGCGAGAGCACTCACCAAATAGCTCTGACCAAATGCCTTAAGACCTTTCCATGGTACTTCACTGTCCTGGGATAAAGCCAACACTTCTGAACATGGCCACATACAGACCTTCACAGCCTGGCCCCTGCCAAGGTCTCCAGCCTTCCCCCACACTCCTCACTACACTCTAGCTACGTGGAACTCCTCTCCTCTCATGAAACACTGTGCCACGTCCCAGCTCTGTCATTTGCACCTGCTGTTCCCTCTGCCTGGAATGCTTTTCTCCACCCTAATGAACTCCTACACATCCTTCAGGAACCAGCTCAAAGGTTGTCAGTGAAACTTTCTCTTACACCCCTCCCCAATTCCTGGCTTTGGAGTTCCCTCCCTCTTACTCTATATAATTAAATAAATCTTTGGTCGCTCTTACTGGGGGTATCTGCACAGGCATCTGTCTCCCCCACTGGGCTAGAATTGTATCTCATTCATCTCTTTATTCTAGCTTCCCAGATCCCAATTGCTATGAGTACTTGGCACAAACTTTAATATGTAATGAATATTGAATATTTAATGAATATTTAATGTATTAATGGATAAAAACAAGCTAGTGGGAGGAGTGGTGGTGAACTAATCCAACTTTCAGAAATCAAAACCAGTGAATTTGATTTTAGAAGCATAACATGGTGTTTAAGGGCACATTCATCTGTCTGTTAGCCTGAACACTAACCTTTCCCATTTGCATAGTGCTTTTCCATTAGTAAAGCACTGGCACATGAATTACCTCACTTAATATTCACAGCAGCCCTGCAAGGTAAGTAATTTTATTTTCATTTGAAAATGGCTGAGAGGCTCAGAGAGGTAAAGTAACCTGCTCAGGGCCACTGCTCATATTTGGGAGAGTTAGGCCTTGACACCTCGACCTTAAATATTCTCACATCCCATCTGCTAGTGCATTCCCGAGAGATTCAAGCTGCCAGAGGAGAAGCCAGACAGAAAGGCACTGGGAGTCGGGCTCTGGCAAGCATCTTTTATCACCTATATCTCTCTGCCCTTTCAACCTTTCCTTATTCACTTGCAGAACTGAGTCCAGGAGCAACGGCCCTGTTCAGCGAAACTGCTGCCCATCTAAAGAAGCTGGAACTGGAAACTGTGAAGGCTGCTGGACCCTGGCCTGCTCTGCACATCAACATAAATAAGGTGCCAAGGACTGGAGCTGGGCAATGAGCATGGACCTGGGGTTCACTCAAACCTCTCATTATTACCCTGCCTGCCTCCTAAACTATGTGCCTTTGTCTTGGAGGGATTTCTACTCAATCTTTTTCTGCTCGGCATGTCTCTTAGGAGCAGAAATTCACTTACATTCTTTTTGGGTGGATTACAGCACTAGGGGCTGCCCCCAGTGCTGAGGACCAACAGGCTGGATCTGTTAGTGGTCTGTCCATCTTCTAACTGAAAGTTCCATGAGAGAAGCATCCACATTTACCTCTTTCCGTTTTTACCCCTCTGTATTAGTTTGCATTGGCTACTATAGCAAATTACCATAGACCCGGTGGCTGAAACAACAGATATTTATTTCTCACTGATCTGGAGGCTGGGAAGTCTAAGATCAAGGTGCCAGATGACTTGGTTCCCTGGTGAGAGCTCTCCTCCTGTCTTGGAGCTGGTCGCCTTCTCACTGTGTTTTCACTTGCCAGAAGAGAGGGATCTTTCTTTCTTCTTCTTCGTAGAAAGCCACTAATCCCATCATGAGGGCCCCACCCTCATGACTTCATCTAAATCTAATTACTTCTCAAAGGCCCCATGCCAAATACCATCACAATGGTGGTTAGGGTTTCGGCATATAAATTTGGAGAGAACACAGTTCAGTCCATAGCACCCTCTATCTCACTCAGACAGTACCTGGCACATCGTAGATGTTCAGTAACTGTTTGCTAATGGAAGGAAGGGAGGGATGAAAGTAGGGAGGGTGGGCGGAGGAAGGGACAGGGCAGAAGCCAAGCTCTCTTTTGGCCAGACCTGTTCTTATATCCAAATGGGTAGCCTTATAAAAGCCAAGTTTTATCTTAGAACTGTAGAAAGCTGGTGCTGAATTCAATCTGTCATTTAGTTCAGCCTTTTCAACATCTGAGACCAGAGGAAAGGCAATGGCTTTCCCAAGGTCACAGAGCAGTGGTGAAACCTTGGGCTCCCGACTCCTGGTCCAGTGCCCTTTGCACTCCAACATGCTTCTTCATTTTCTACACCAGGATTTCTCAGCATAGGCCCAAGTGGCATATTGGCCTGATAATGTTGTGTGGGGGGCTTACCTGTGCATTCTAGGATGTTTTACAGCACCCCTGGCCCCTCCCCACTCGATGCTATTAGAACCCCCATCCAGATGTGACAACTAAAATTGTCTCCAGACATTGCCAAATGTCCCCTGAAGGGCAGAATTGCCCCTGGTTGAGATCCACTGTTGCACACATTTTTTAATTTTTAAAATCCCCATAGGAATAGTATTCTTTACTCATGGGTCATTTCTTTCCACTCTAATGCTTAGCTTTGCCCCTTTATAATAAGGAATAGGAGGAATTTGGAAGATCTGGCCTGGAAAGCTCCCCCTCCTTACCTGCACTGGTGAACGTGGGAAGGTTATACCTCCTATCGGGGCTGTTCCTCCACCCCAGACGTCCCTCTAGCCTGCACTACACTTCCAGCATTTTTGAGAAGACCCTCCACTCCCTTGCAATCCCACACCCCAGCAGGGCAGCCTAAAGTCCCTCTGATCACTAAAGGGCCCCAACTTCCAGACACCCTGTTCACCCACTTTTTCTTTGATACTACCCTCCCTGATAGCCAGCTGGAAAAAAATTCCTCCTGCAGGATGGCACTTATATTCTTTCAGTCAACAAATCTTTATGAGCAGGCCTCTGCTAGGTGTTGGGAGTCAGCCTGATGGATTGTGTGCCCCTGGATTTGTCTTCTCTCTCTTAGTATCCTGACTGTCAACTTTTCTTCTGCAGTCCACACAATAAATTGTTTTAACAGGGACTTACCTGGAGTTTGGCAAAATCCAAAAATATTTTGCAGGGAAGTATAGCATACGGTAGCAGAGAACTCACACACTCTAGGTAATTAGTAGTTGCATGAATATTGGTGGGACATCACCAATAATGGCTTGCTCTGGGTTAAGATGTAGCTGAGACAGCTGTGAGTTACTGAGCATTTCCCTGACGCTCAAGCAACAATACCCCTCTTTTCTCCTCCACTTGAAGAAATGCATCAGTGAGCAAGTAGGCTAGAGTGAAGTCAGATAACCTTGACTTTGTCCTAATGCGTAAGCAAAGTATATTACTTCATACTATGATTTTTTTTTTTTTTTTTTTTTTTTGTGGTACGCGGCCCTCTCATTGTCGTGGCCTCTCCTGTTGCGGAGCACAGGCCTCGGACGCGCAGGTTCAGCGGCCATGGCTCATGGGCCCAGCCGCTCCGCGGCATGTGGGATCTTCCCGGACCGGGGCACGAACCCGTGCCCCCTGCATCGGCAGGCGGACTCTCAACCACTGCGCCACCAGGGAAGCCCCATACTATGATTCTTTATCATTAATAAAACAATCCTCACAACTTATCATGATACCACAATTGGGAACCAATGGTTTTGATGGCTTTTAAGGTTTTTTGAGGTCTGAAGAATCCTCTGATTCTTCTAAGGTTTGGATATGTTAATGATGAGAAGACATTTGGTTGCCCAATTCCAAAAGCATACCCAAAATTATCACAGGAATTTAAATCTCATCAGATTTCAAATGTGTACACAGTTTGTATCAACAAGTGAAAACTGCATCTGATCATTTCTTTATCCCCAAATGACATCCTCAAACAGAAGACCATTTCCAATTATAATAGTATCAAAGCCCAATTATCATTCATTTGTATGTTTTGAAATCTGTATTTCCATATTGAACGATAAAGCCTCTTTCCTCAATTCAAATTGAATGTAAAATATGGCCATGCAAAAGAGAGAAAGCACAGCATTCTTGGTGCCATCCCCCAGGCTGTAATTATGGTCTTGTTGTAATCCACATGTTTATCCCTCATAGAGATGCCTTTTATGCAAACATATTCATGTAATAACACTCAGATTTTCCAAAATTTATATTGGTCTTCACCTGAGTCAAGTTATAGAGCTGAAAGGTAGCTCCTTCTTTTCAGAACAAGCCAGCTTGAATTTTATATCCAAACAGCAGTTTAGAATTAATAAATTCAAGGGGAAAATCAATGCTAAATTCTCACTCTTATTTTAGCAGCATTCAATTTTTTTTTTTTAAAATAGGTCTTCGGTCATTACTGTCAGTATAACTATATCCCCTTAAGCAATTGTCAAAAATCTCAAATGGGCTTTAGAACCAGTTCAATTCTTGTATTCCGGCATATCATTCCAAAAAATTAGATCTAATTAAAAAATTAACTCATCATACACCAGTGAAAACACCCATGCTAGTATTATCTTTTATATATCTTTTCAACAATTATCTTAATGTAACAGGATTTACATGTACAAGATAAATTATACTAAAACTATACTGTAAATAATAAGTTACTGTTTTGTTTTGTTTTAGAGAATGCTAAGTCTCTTAGGATCCTGACTCCATTCAAAACAGTCTGTTGTCTTTATACTCAGCTTGATGGCTTAGGGTCATTAGTGTCCTCATATCCGATGCTCTCTTTGTAGTTATATATTTTTTTCTAACCAAAGAATCTAACGTGAAAGTGCCATTCATATCCTTTTTTCCCATGTGATTGTCATGATAATCTTATGAAGAAAGAAACAGCCTCAGAGAGGTTAAAGGGAGCCATTGTGGCTGGTGGTCAGGGGCTCTAGCTTTGGAGTCACCCAGTCTGGGTGTGAACCTTGGCTCTTCTGTGTACTTCCTGTGTGATCTTGGGCAAGTGACTTGCCATCTCTCTGCTTTGTTTTTCTCATCTATAAAATGGGGATGGTGATAGTATCTACCTTCAAATGGGATGGTTAAATGAGAGGATTCAATGAGATGTGCATATGAAATCCGCCCCCCCCCGCCCCTTACCCTCCTTGTCCTTCATCTCCATCACCACCACCATCATCATCATCTTGTTTATGGTGCTAGTAAGGGAAAGAGCTGAGATTCAAATCCAGGTCTTCTGTCTCTGCTTATTTTACTGTTTTGTGAAATTGCTGGGTTCAGCTTGTTCTACCACATTCCCTCCGTATGTTTGGAGGTCCTTCTGGGAAACTGCATTCTCGGCCCTCTTTTCTTTATTCAATGATGTCAACCAGCCAGTTGCCCTATGCTTCCTCCGGAGCTTTCATAAAACCCCTACTATGTGTATCAAGGTGCTCAAGAGGACTTTTGAATTAGTGAATTAGATTAATTTGGGAACTTGCAGAATTGGAGGCCTTCAGAACATTTTGTTCATGCCCTGGTACATTGTGGCTAATGTGCCGTATTAATGAGGCAACATAGATACAAATTTCTCATTGAGAATCACAATTTTCAGCAAGATTATTTTAAAAATACCAATTAGTATTTTGTACTCTTTCCCTTAACCCAACAAGTCACAGAATTGGGTCTTTATATGTAAGAAGTAGCAGTTATGGGGGAAATAGCACTGCAGCTGGGTGTAGGCAACTCGGAGCTTGAGTCCTGGCTTTACCTGCATGAATACTGGAAGAGTCTCTTCTCTTTGGACCTTCCCCATCTTCTGACTCATGGGCTTCCTAATACAACCTCTCCCTGCTTCACGTGAGAATGAGAGGATTGAGAGGATGTGCTTGTGAATCCTTTGCAAATAGTAAAAGCACTGGTACAAACATAAGGAGTTAGTGACACAGTTTTCTATATGTTTATGTCTTTGGGTTATCTGCAGTGATGATTGATGGGAAAGATTAATGTATGTGTTTTCTTAGTTCTTTGTTTACAGTCTGTTGCATGTATTTTGGTTCATCTCAGGCTGAAGAAAAAAAGGTTTCTGAGAAGACTCTTCAGACCCCACTTTTGCCTTCCCCCGTGGCTGATCACGTTAAGTGTAACATTTTAAAAGCCCAGCTGGAGAATGCTTCCCGAGCGAGCGCCCAGGTGCGTGCCATGCATGCAGGCCTTTGATTTCACGTTGCGGGATTTCCTCTGTGCCACGTAGAAGAAAGAGGCATTCTAGGACTGAGATGCTGTGTCAGTCAGGGTGCAGCCAGGAGATAGGAACCACACCTGTTATGTGCACAGAGCTTTTAATATAAAGAGTTATTAACTGGTATAGCTATAACTGGGTAAGTGAAAGGACCAGCTCTGTACGCTGTGGTGGGTCTGAGGACCACAGGCTGCTGCATCTCCTGTTGACCTCCAGTGTGTGTTCAGCTGGCCTGGCTGGCTGAGTGGGTGTCCTTTTCTTCCCCACCATTCTTTATGGGACTCGCCAGAGGGAAGAGGACAAGGCTTCTATCAAAATCCTATGACATAATTCCTCCCAGGCTCGGTACACTGATGTGAAAGGACAGCTTCTAAACTCTTTTGTAAGCTGTAAGTGCTATGTGAGCATAGAGCTGCTTATTATTCCTGATCTAAAATGTGAAGTGGGGGATTAAACTGTGGGTTTGGCTTTTCTCACACCATCCTCTTCTCATTCCATGGTGAGCTGGCACGTAGCAGGTGCTCAATATGATTGTGAATGCAAGCATTGATTTTATTTGAATGATTACGTGTTAATCCCTGCGATGGGGAATGACTCAAGAAAACATTTTTTGTTAAATAAACACCGGAAAATTTTGTTACTGACTACTTGATGATCTACCTCTTTGATACACCTTCACATTTCTGTAATCCTTTGAATGTAGGAGACTTGGAAACATTTTTGCATGCCAAGATGTCCAGTTTTGACGAGCCTGCCTGTTTTCTTTAACAGATTGGAAAAGAGGAATCAACGTTTGTAAATATCAATAAGAAATCCAGTCTTCAGGACGCTAACGTAAGGTCTGTTGCTTCTTGTTTGAATGGGGAAACAATAGTACCTTCAGCATTATCCTCAAAACATCACTCATGAGGGCATTTGCTGATAAAATAAAGAGGAAAAAGAAAACTGAGAGAATGTGAGCCTGAAGCAAGAGAAAAGGACTGTCATAAACAACTTCCTTTATGCCTCAAAAATGCCACTTATTCTGTTTTAATATTTCTACCTGATGTACCAAAAAAGAAGTCACTTTTGAGATGCTTCTCAGGCATGTAGATCTGACCTTGTCATTCCCCTGCTTAAAGTCACGGTGGAGTCCGGACTCCTTAACAGAGCATAGGGTGACCTTTATGACCTGGCTTCTGCTCCCTGTCCCAGTTCAGTTCATCCCTCTTCCCGTGGTCCATTCACACGCTCCTTATCTGAGCTCCTTGAAGTACTAGAACCACAAATGTTCTTTAAAGCCTCCAGGCTACCACCAACCCAAACCCAGAGGAAAACCTTTCTTTCGTGATCTCATAGAAAGCAGACACTCTTCCCCTCCCAGCCCAAGTGAGTAACGACCTGTAGATCATGGCAGCCCCACTGACACCTTGGCAGCCTGCTAACATTGGTGCGGGTCTTCCTAGGATAGAGTTTCCTAAAATGGGTCCAAGGAGCACTGCAAGCATATCTTGTTAAAACCAAAGACTCAGGTCCTACTCCAGACCCTTCACAGCCTTTGGTG
>NW_020174037.1:4736626-4745924 GCF_003031525.2 Neophocaena asiaeorientalis asiaeorientalis | reverse complement strand
TGGTAGGGGAGGCCAGGAATAAGAATTCAGAAAACACCCAAGGTGACCTAGGAACCACTACCCTGGGGAATACTTGATGCTAAAAATAAAGACTAATATTTCTCTATGTCATCTCATGATGCCTGGCCCATGTTCTTGGTATAAATTTGTCTTCCTCCAGAGACCCATACCCAGCTGCCTCTTGGACTTTTCAAAACCTTAATTCATCTCTTCCCACCCTACCCTACTCTCCCTTCACCAGTTTTCCTATCTTGGTCAGTGGCATCGTTACCTACCTGTGATCCAGACCTGAGGCCTGGGAGTCCTTGACCGTTACCTACCTCATGCCCTCATCTAATTAGTCACCAAGTCCTGCCAATTTGACTTTCATATTATCACCCACATCCATCCTCTCCTCTTCAGGACCCTCTTCCCGGCCTACCCCCGGGCCTCACCATTTCTCATCCTGGATAACCACTACTGCTGTCTTCTAAGATGCTCCCGACTGGCCTGCTCTCACCAGCATCCTTTGTTGCTCCAAGGGCCTGTCTAAAATGCAAGTCTGACCTTGCCACTCCCTTGCCTAAAACCTTCAGTGACTGCCTTTGCCTTCAGGGTAAACAGCTCATCCTGAGGTGCCTCAAACCCTGGCCCCTGCTTTCCCCTCTAGTCACAATCCCCTGCTCTTCCGATGGGACCTTACCCATCAGCAGTTCCGGGTCTCCACTCTGTCTCCCACCTTGGAAGTCTTACCTCCATCTGGTTGAGTGTAAATCCCTCCTTGAAGCTTTCCAGACACCAACCATTTCACCCAAGCAAAGTTATGTGCTCCCCTATGTGTTCTTCCGGGGACCACGTTCCGTTGACTCTGGGGTCCCAACTTGAGGAAATCATGAACCTAAAGTATGTTGACTCCAATTTCGTATTTGCTCATTCACATGTTTCTTTAACAAACATTTCCTGGGCACTGGCCACCTACCTATCGCCATATTAGGCATTGAATAGAAGGGAAGATGGAGGTCCAGAAGTGTTAACTGACTTGCTAGAGGTCCCTTGCTGAGAACCTCAATTTGTTTTATGCCTGTTGGTCCCCAAAGGTAATTTCTGGTGTTTTAAGTGAAATCAGTCACGTACAAAAATGTGTAAAAGCTTTACCTTAAAATCACTGGTTTTGAGTAAGCCCATTGGTTATCTGGCATATTTTCTTGAGGAAATATAAAAATGAAACTTAATTTTTAACGTTTTCACCTAGACATAGAATTAAAATGTTTCAGAGTAAGTCTTAAAGGTCTCCTGATTATGCATTTTCACATGAAATACTCTAATCATTATTTATCTCTCTTTTTAAAAAATATATTCCATGGTACGTTTAAAATAACAAAGCTACCAGATTACTTGGAAGTAAAAACGGGTTATCCACAGGTTTCTCTTTACTCATTTTACTGGCAAAACCTGGTTATGAACCAAAACCTAAAATTGGGAGTGGATGTTTTGGGCAGGGAAATTTTATGTGGTACCCCAATTATGTTCAGTTCCTGCTGGCTGTATTTTCTTCCCTATGATTTTTTTGGTTTTGGCTTTTCTGTGGTATTTTTAAATAATTATATGTAATAAGTAAAGAGGAGAAAAAAAAGGATATCTTGACTGTCAATGTTATTAAGGTATAAATTAACTGAGAAAGCAGTCCCTATAGCCAAAATCAGACCATAAACCTTTTTATTGGTGGTGTTCTGCTTTTCTGGTATGTCTCTAGAAGTCCTATTCCTATACGTGTGGAAACTACCCAACCAGCTGCGGAAAAGCCGGAAATCAAGCCTCCCCGAGTGCGGAAGTTAACGAGACAATACAGCTTGTGAGTTCTATGCTGCAGGTTTTTCAATTATAACAACAAAGGTGATGCTAAATGTCCAGTTGTAAATGCTTCTTAGCCCTTTACACCATTCCCAAAGAGCTATCCCAAAAATAGAGTCTGTTTCCAATTTAAGTCATAGTGGGACTGGATCTTTCTCCCTGAAAACATGACATGATTGGCATATGTATTCATTATTGATTGCTGTGTAACAAATTACTCCAAGATTTAGTGGCTTAAAACAATCCACATTTATTACCTCACAGTTTCTGTGGGTTGGGAATCCAGGCATGGCTTAGCTGGGTCTTCTGGGTTAGAGTGTCTCTTAAGGCTGCCTTCAAGGTGTTGGCAAGGGCTACAGTCTCATCTGAAGTCTCATTCATGCCGTGTGGGACAGGATTCAGTTCCTTGAGGGCTGCTGGACTGAGGACATCATTCATTGCTGACTATTGGCTGGAGGTTGCCCTTAGTTCCTAGTCATGTGGACCTCTGCTGCTTTCTCCATAGGAGAAAACACACAAGAAGAGCCAGAGAGAGCACTAAGAAGGTGACATTACAGTCTTCTATAACTTAATCTCAGAAATGACATCCCATCACTTTTGCCCTATTCTGTTCATTTGAAGCAAGTCCCTAGATCCAGCCCACACTCAAGGAGACAGGCTTCTTCAGGGGTACAAGTAGCAGAAGGGGATCAGGGGGAGCCATATCAAAGGATGGATACTGCCTCCATGGTGCCGTAGTGAAACGGTAGCATTTTCTGTCCACAGAGCCAAAGCTGATCCCTGAGCTATAGGAGGAGCCATATTCCTGTAGGAAGAGCCATATTCCTGTAGAAGGAGCCATATTCCAAAGTGTCCCAGAACCGCCAGGACCTGTCCAGTTCTGTTCAGCGTAACAAAAGTTGTTTTGGCTACCATGTGCACAGGGATATTCTAGGCACTGGGGGGGAAGAACAAAGTGACTTTGACAATTCCCATGCAAGGACTCACAATTTATTAGAGGGAGAGACAGATTTCCCTCTAATAAATTATAATTATAATCCAAAGAAGACAGGCAAATGCTACAGTAAGGGTGGTGGTATATTAGCATAATCACAATGGTAGTTAGAATTTCTTGACCTTGGCTATGGCCCAGGTATCGTGCCTGGATGTATAATTGGTCAGAGAGCTGCAGGGGGATCTTTGGGTGCAGTGGAAAGCGTGGGGCTCTGGAGTTAGAAAGGCTTCTAGTTTACTGTTACAAGCTCTTGGGAAAATTACTCTTTGAACGTCTCCTTCATCTGTAAAATGGGTAAGGATTTTGTGAGGGTAAACATGAGATAATGTGGGTAAAGCCCTAGCTTTCAGCCTAGCCCTGGCTGAAAGATGAGTTAGTTCCCCTTCCTTTTTCTTATGGACCTGAAGCCTCTGAAGAGGTCAAGTTTAGGAGGTACTGAGAGTACAGAGTATAGGACAAGGAGTGTAACTCCAGATGCAGTTCTCAAACAGCCAGCTCAGGCCTGCCACTTGCACCTTGTGAAAAGGAGAAGAAAGGGGAGTGCAGTTTCAGGGCAGACACATCCCACCTCATTAGCCTTAATAGAAGTTTCTTGACAGTATAGCAGCTCTATTTCCTAGGGAAGCCAAAACGAGTAAGATTCAAATAATTAGCAGTCCTAATGATCTCTGGGGGACAAATTAAACCATGAAAAATCTGCTACCCTGAGGATAAAGCTGGCAGGATTAACCTTTCACATTTCAGAACTCAAAATGTTATTATCACCCATTCGGGATATGTAATCACTTTGGAAGCAATGACTAATACATGACCTGGAAGGAAAGAAAATTTAGCTAACTCACCAAATTGCTGCTTTTAAGGAAACCATTTTCAAACCTCTAACTTCATGTGTATTTCTTAAGATACCCCAAAGTATTCTGCTTTGAAAATCAAAGAATGGCAGCATTTTTCCCATTAGTAGTAAATAGCAAAATTGATGGATGAGATTTTCCCAGTTTTAAGTTTTCATCCCATAAATGGTAATGGTACTGTTGACACTAGTTACCACTTCTTTACTCATCTCTTCCACTCATAGATATTGATAAAGTTAATAAACACTTGGTTGGGGATACAGATTGGAAAACCTCAGATTTCCCATTTCCTAAAAAATAATTCTGCATCATTGGTGTTGAGATGCAGGGATGTGTGTGCCCTTTTCAGCTGTTACAGTATTCCTAGTTCCTAGGCCAGAATTATGTGTGCTTGTTTGGGTTTTAGGGTTCTCCATCAAAGCATCATGATATGCAGGTGCTCTGAAAAAGTTTTCAAACTGCTGCTCTTTAGGATATAAACAAAAATCTCAGCTGTGTTCTTTTCTTGAAATATGGCATAGGGAGGAAAGGTGTGGCTGCTGTGTGCAGAGTGAAAGGAGAAGCAAACTCTGCAAACAGTTGAAGGCAGGTAAAAGCATCATCTTTACATTGATGTCAGCTGGTATGTTTAGAAAATGATGAGCTGCTTAATTTTTACCCAGATATATAACTTAACTATGTATTTAAACATAGTGTAAAAATCTAAAGGTATTCAGGCAAGACAGAAAAGTCCAAAGAGAAAAGTAACTAATTCCCTAGAATCACACCATCAAAAATAACCAATGTTCACATTTATGACTATTACTCTAGACATTTTTCTATGCATATATTGTTAAAATAGAAATCATTTCAAAGAAAAGACTTATACTACTACATAAAATTTTACTTATTAAAATGTTTCATGAATTTACCTTAGACACCAGGTGTTCATCGTAAATCACATTGATAGCATAAGCTATCTGGCATAGCTCAAGGTCTTAGGTGTGCAAAGACACACTTATCCAGCAGGATATTCCAAGGGTCCAGAGGTTCTCTCAGGAGCTTGTCAGTGGCCAATGGTTCCTTTGGAATGTACAGGGTTTGAGCATCTGGGGCCTGCTGAGTTAGCCCTTTCCTGTGCAGGCAGCAATCTGGCTGGCAGCAGGGGAGAGGGAACTTGTCTATTTCTATAAATTTGAGAAAATACTGTCTATGCTAAGGGTGGGGGATTGATGGTGCTGCTCTGTGCTGGGATGATCAGATCAGAAGAGCTTCCAGCCTTGACGTACCTTGTGGGAAGTCAGGCCTTCCCAACAAAGCCAAGCCCTGGAGATAAGCCCCAGCTGCCGTGAGGGAGACTTCTCCCACATGGTGACTTCCTGTCTAGTGTCCTTTCCATCCTGGCTCATCCCACTCGATCAGAGAGGGTCGAAGACCAGAGCTGCTTGGCCCCAAAACAATTGTGTGCAACTCCTTCTCTATAATCAGTTTTCACGCCGAAGAGACAGTTGCTGTTAGGCCACGAAAGGAGTCATTGCACCCTTCGCTCAGAACAGGAGGTTCCTACAAGTCATAGGCTTACCCTCCTAAGGGAGGCTCCTCAGAATAACATCCCTTGGTTTGATGGTTCCTCAAAACATTAAACATAGAACTACCATACAACTCAGCAATTCCACTCCTATGTGGAATTTCAGTTCAAAAGAGTCGAAAGCAGAGACTCAAACAAATGTTTGAACACCAGTGTTCATAACAGCACTATTCACAATAGCTAAAAGGTGGAAACAACCCAATTGTCCATCAACAGATGAAGGGGTAAACAAAATACAGTCTGTCCATACAATGGAATATTACTCAGCCATAAAAAGGAATGACATTTTGACTTATGTGATGACATGGATGGACCTTGAAAACATTATGTTCAAACAAGCCTGATACAGAAGAACATTTGCTGTATGATTCCACTTATATGAGGTACCTAGAGTAGTCAGATTCATCCGGACAGAAAGCATCGTGGGGGAGGGGTGTGGAATTTCCCCTTTACCCTTTTTGAGTTCTTGTGGCTGGACTAATAATAAACTGAAAAGGTTAAAAAGAAAGAGATTTTAATTCATGCACATGGAGGTCTCATAGAAATGGAACCTAAGAAGTGCCCAAAGCAGGCAGCTTTTCTACTTCTTAGACAAAGAAACAAAGTTGTGAGGAATTGACAGGACAAAGAAACTTAGGTTTTGGGTGCTCATTTAGTGAAGAATCTAGACAGAGTTTGGGCTTGGGGTAGTAACTTAAAAGAAGTAACAGGGTTTGTTTATACAGGCCTCTAGGCCCAAATCCCCTGACTCTGATGATAAAGGGGTCCTTCTATCTTCAGGTGCAGGGAGTTCACCTTTCACACGAGAGATTTATTTCCTGCTTTCAGGGAGACAGAAAGGAGGGTCAGAGTGTTGGCCATTTCTTAAGTAACTTTAATTCAAAATAATCTGACAGACCTTTACACCACGTAACAAGCAGGAAGGAGAAAGTCTGTCAGAAATTAAGAAATAACTGGGGCTTCCCTGGTGGCACAGCGGTTAAGAATCTGCCTGCCAATTCAGGGGACACAGGTTTGAGCCCTGATCCGGGAAGATCCCACATGCTGCGGAGCAGCTAAGCCCGTGGGCCACGACTACTGGGCCTGCACTCTAGAGCCCGTGAGCCACAACTACCGAGCCCACATGCCACAACTCCTGAAGCCCGCACGCCTAGAGCCCATGCTCTGCAACAAGAGAAGCCACTGCACTGAGAAGCCCGTGCACCGCAACAAAGAGTAGTCCCTGCTCGCCGCAACTAGAGAAAGCCTGCGTGCAGCAACGAAGACCCAACACAGCCAAAAATAAATAAATTAAATAAATAAATTTATTTAAAAAAAAAAAATTAAGGAATAACTTTTTACCACATTTTAGGTTACAATTTAACATCATGAAGAGGAGAAGAAAACTTGAGGCCCTAAACAAAGTTTCAATATTCTCTTGGAAACCAGTACAAACTATATTGATAAATATTTATTTCTAATTTAAATGCCAAAAGTAATTACTTTTTCTTACTAAATACCACAGGAAAAAATTACCCTAAATTGTTTGTAAAATGCAAATTTTCGTAACTAGGATCTTACATCTCATAGTTAATACATATTTTGCTTAATAGTAAAACTATCTCTTACCGGATTAATTAAAAAATCCTGGGCCCTCGGGCCGTCCCCCAGCCCTGGAAAACACTGGCTGCCCCAAGGGGGCAGCTTGGCTGCTGGCGGTTTGGCAGATTAGGGAGGGAACGAGGAGAAAAGCAAATGGCCGTCTCTTCCCAGCTCCAGAGCGTGCTCGCGTTCCTGCTGGGGCTTTCGAGAATCTCGAGGCAATCTTGCAAGCCGTATTTGAACTGGCCAAAGACAACTTCAGACCTGTATAATGTAACAAACAGCGAAGGTCAGAAAACATTAGGCAGTAGAAGTGTGAGCATATTAAGTAAGATGAACGTCTCGGGAAGCAGTTGCGGAGGCCCCAGTTCTGCAGATGTATCTAATGACTTTAAGGATCTTTGGACAAAACTAAAGGAGTATCATGATAAAGAAGTACAAGGTCTACAAGTAAAAGTAACCAAACTGAAAAAGGAACGAACTTTAGATGCACAGAGACTAGAAGAATTCTTCACCAAAAGTCAACAGCTGAGAGAGCCACGGAAAGTCCTTCATGAAACCATTAAAGTTTTAGAAGATCGATTCAGAGCAGGATTATGTGATCGGTGTGTGGTAACTGAAGAACATATGTGGAAGAAACAGCAAGACTTTGAAAATATTCAACAGCAGAATCTTAAACTTATCACAGAGATAATGAATGAAAAGAATGCAGGAAGAAAATAAAAATCTTTCTGAACAGCTGCAGCAGAAAATTGAGAATGCTCAACCACATCAAGCACCCAGTCTTGAATCTGAGGAAGATGTTATTCCAGATTCACCAGCAACAACCTTTTCATTTTCTGGCGCTAACCGACTACGAAGGAAGGAGAGCCTCCACGTCCGATACGTAGAACAAACACATACTAAACTGGAGCACTCTGGGTGTGCACGTGAATGGAGAAAAGCACCACAGTCTTCAGCTCATTCACGACATAAACATAATGAATGTGAAATTCTAGTGGCTGACACTTGTGATCAGAGTCAAGCTCCAGTGGCTAACACACATGGAAAAAGCAGTTATCCTCTTGGTAATTTAGCTGCAGTTGTTGCTGAAACACTTGGACTTAGTGTTCAAGATGAGTCTGAATCTCGAGGTCCTATGAGCCTTCTTGGTGATGAGCTCTACCACTGTCTGGAAGGAGTGAAAAGTAGTTTAGGTTTGAATACAAGTTTGTCCCCTTCTCTTTTAGAGACTGGGAAGAAAAAACATCTGTAAACAACGCCTTTCAGCAACACTTCTAATTCTAGACCAGAGAAACCTAGATCAAAATCTGAAGATGGTGCCCTTTTCACACACCATAATATTGGGGCTGAAGTGAAGAAGATCACTAACCAGTCATCTTCTAATAAGCAGGTGCTTATAAATAAGAATACAAGTGAACAGGATAGTATTGATCACATTAAAGACACTGTTACTGATAAACATGTGGAACCCTGAAATCACTGAGAGGCCGGATCAAAAGGAAGAAAATCAAGGAAGAAAGTGAAGATGAAGTAAGCTGTCCCCAAGCCTCCTTTGATAAAGAAAATGCTTTTCCTTTTCCACCGGATAGTCATTCCTACATGAATGGAGACTATGTGATGGATAAACCTCTGGATCTGTCTGATCGATTTTCACCTATTCAGCGTCAAGAGAAAAGCCAAGGAAGTGAGAACTCTAAAGTCGGATTTAGGCAAGTGACTCTCTATGAGGTTTTGAAGCCTGTTCCAAAGGGCTCTTCCTCAAGCCCTAAGGCCTTGAGTGGGAGCTGTGGGTTAACCAGAGATTCCCCAGAAGAGCCCAGCAGTTTACAGGAGTCCCTCCTCCAGTCCTTGAGTAAATCTCCAGATAATAAAACACTGTTACAAATAAAGGAAGAAAATTCTATCTTTAAAATTCCTCTACATCCACGTGAAAGTTTGGAGACAGAGAATCTTTTTGATGACATGAAGGGTGCTGGTTCTCGTGAGCCTCTAAAAATAAAAACCAGGTCAGTCCATGGAGCATGTGAACTTGCATCAGTTCTTCAGTTAAATCCATGTAGAATTGCTAAAACAGTCTCTACAAAACAACTAAGATGTATCCTTTGAAAACATCTAGGGGAGTATAGACCCAGGAGCAGACCTTTCTCAGTATAAAATGGATATTACTGTAGTAGATACAAAGGATGGCAGTCAGTCAAGATTAGCAGGAGGAGAGACAGTGGACATGGACTGCACATTGGTTAGTGAAAGTATGCTTTTAAAAATGAAGAATCATGGGCTTCCCTGGTGGCGCAGTGGTTGGGAGTCCGCCTGCTGATGCTGGGGACACAGGTTCGTGCCCCGGTCCGGGAAGATCCCACATGCCGCGGAGCGGCTGGGCCCGTGAGCCATGGCTGCTGAGCCTGCGTGTCCAGAGCCTGCGCTCCGCAGCGGGAGGGGCCACAACAGTGACAGGCCCGTGTACTGCAAAAA
>NW_020174037.1:4709665-4736085 GCF_003031525.2 Neophocaena asiaeorientalis asiaeorientalis | reverse complement strand
GAGGCCCGTGGAAAGAAAAAAAAAAAAAAAAAAAAAAAAAAAAAAGAATCAAGAGCAGAAGGGAGAAAAAAGTCCAAATGGAGAAAGAAAAGTGAATGATAGCTTGGAAGATATGTTTGATCGGACTACCCATGAAGAATATGAATCCTGTTTGGTGGATAGCTTCCCCCAGGTAGCAGATGAAGAGTTGTCAACTGCTACAAAAAAAATCAAACTCTCCTGGTGATAAACAAGATCAATTCAAACAGAAAGCATTTGTGGACCCATATTTAAAAGATGATGAAAGAGAGACTAGCTTACAAAATTTTCCTCATATTGAGGTGGTCCGGAAAAAAGAAGAAAGAAGAAAATTGCTTGGACACCCATGTAAGTAATGTGAAATTTTTAATGCAGATTTTCCAGCAGAAGAAAGAGAAAAGAAGTTGGCTTCCTGCTCAAGACACCCATTTCGCTACATTCCACCCAACACACCAGAGAATTTCTGGGAAGTTGGTTTTCCTTCCACTCAGACTTGTATGGAAAGAGGTTACATTAAAGAAGATCTTGATCCTTCTCGTCGTCCAAAAAGACGGCAGCCTTACCATGCAATATTTTCTCTGAAAGGCAAAGAGCAGAAGACATAAATGTTGAAGCAAAAACAGGAGAGATGACAATATTCTTTTTATTTATAGTTAAGGTTGGTATTAAACATTGATTTTTTTGATCTTCTGAAAACTGATTTATAAATCATTTTTCTATTGAAAATGTTTTTAAATGGCATTTACCCATCACACAGACGACTATTTAAAAATGGATAAGCTTATGTCGTATTTTCTTGCTTTTGCACCTTTAAAATAACAAGGTGCTTTCATTTTGCACTCTGAGTTAAAAGTTGTTTATTACTTTATTTGGTAATACCGAATTACAATTTTGAAAATTGTAATTCGGTATTACAATTACAATTACAATTTTGAAAATACGAAAAAAAAAAAAAAGCCTGCGGATGTTTCCAGGAATAAATTTTCGATGATGATGGTAATTCAATCTTTCCTTCAGGGTCTTCAAAAAAATGCTATATAAAAAACATATTAAGCTTTTTCTCCATGTAATTTTATTAAAATAAAAACAACTCTATCCTAATAAAAAAGAATCAATATGCCATTGTGGTATATTTGGGGGTGGCCCACCCTGAGCCTCAACAGCAGAGCAAATGTTACCAGGGTCTGCGGAGAGGGGCCCACGAGGAGCTGTCGTTCAGTGAGTGCAGAGTTGCTGTTGGGATGATAAAAAAGTTTGGCGTATAGATAAAGTCCTTGTTATACAACATGGTGAATGTGTTTGAGCCCCTGGATTGTATACTGACAAATGGATAAAATGATAAATATTATGTTATACATATTTTCTCATAATAAAACATTTTTTTAATCCCCGGGCAAGTGACAGAAAATCCAGCCCAGACTTGCTTTGGCTGAAGGTCAATATATCGGCCCCTGTAAGCTGGACATCTGGTAGACATCTGTTTGGGGAGCCCCCAATCCCCACCCTAGCCGTCCCAGCCCTCCCCACCTCCCTCCACTCCCCTCAGCCTGTTTATTATTGTAATGAGCAGAGCTTCATGTGCTTCTAGTAACCGCAGTGATGAAGACGACCTCCCTCCAGACCTGGCCGAGGCAGCGGGAGCGACCACAACCCCAGCCATGGCCACCACCATGGCCACCACCACACAAGTCTCAGTGCCGCTGGCATCCCCCAAGGTCCACAAAGTCAGCTCGCCTCAGAATTCAGAAGGCAAGGGCCAGCTGTCCCCAGGGGCCAAGGTACGGCGGAAAAGTCCTGAGGAGTAGCTATTACTTGCCGAGAACTCTGCATAAATTGTGTGTGGCATCTGTATGCATTTAAACTTTGCATCATCAAGTCTGTGCACTCGTAAAGCTACAGTAATAACCACCAAAGCATGTGTTTTATAGAACCTGTCACTGAAAGATAACCACGTATGAGAGACAAATGGTATAATATAAAAGCATGTACTTTGTACTTGAAGGGAAATTTAAGAGATTTTTGAGGGCAATTTTAGTTTTAGAATATCATCCCTGCAAAAGCTGTTACTCTACTGTGAAGACAGAAAGCAAGAAATGGGTTTTTATCCCCCATAATGGAAAATTTGGAGGAGTAAAAACATAGAGGTATCCCTATCCCATTCCTTTTATGGGATAGCCTGTGTTAACAGTTTGAAAGCAGAAAATATTATTCTGTTTGTCACTCTGAAATTTCAGGAAGTTGCCAATGATGTGAATGGGCTGTGACTAAGGCACAAGACATTTCTCTTGGTTTCCTTTGAGTGACGCTTAGCTGTGGTCACTCTTCAGCAATTGGTCCAAAGGCGGTCACATGTCTTGCTCTCCAAGCAGATGCTGAGTCAAAGGTTGCTTGGTCTGTGGACCCCGCTGAGGAACACTGTGTGCATGAGGTGGGGCCCCTAATGCAAGATTGGAACCTTAGAGTCTTGGGGGCCAAGACTTGGGGCCCCACTGCTCCTTTCAAACACCTATGGCTGCTTGAAACAAGTAGTCACTCCGTAACCCTTGTTTTTCCGAGCCTCAGTTTCCTCTTCCCAAAAAAGAGAATAAGATCTGCTACGATGCCCAGCTCACGGGTCCAGCAGAGATTAAAGTGCTTGTGCAAACAGGATGCCCGAGGCTTCTGTAGCTCCAGGGATCATGATTCCTGGTAACATCTAAGTAACAATAGTCCAGGCCGCATCGTGTATGACTGAGGCCAGTCTTTCACAGGGTCCCTTCCCGGGGTTTCTGGGAATACCTCTGTGTCCAACAGGATCCGGTGGGATCCCTGAGCCAGTGACTGGCCCAGACTGAGGCTCCCCACTTTTCTGTAGATCACCTCCTGGGAACTGGAGTTGGGTTCCCCTCCACTGTGCTGAGTCCCTAGCACTGCTTTGTCCCAAGTGTGCACACAGGCTCCTCTGTATATCCCAGGCCATGGTTAAAACCACACAAAAACATTTACAAAACAGAAGGGAATTCAGTGGAGATGCAGGCAACGTCGTACCAGAAGCCACAAGGCTCCCTCTTCTGGCCATCTCTCTCCTTAGGGCCCTGCTTGCACCAAGTAAATGCGACTTATTTTTTTCCACAGAGGGTTTCAAGGCCCCCTATGCTGCTGAGATACCCCCAAGGCAAGGCGAAAAAAAAAATTTTTCCCAAAAAATGAACGTGATTTTCAGAGGTACCATCTGAAAATCACTCTTCTACCATAAAGCTCTTCCTCGTTTTTGTGCAGATGAGTTTAGCTCCTTGAGGTCTTGATCCAGGATGAGGTCTTTACTCTCTGTTTATATATTCAAAGGACTCTTTGAAGTGTTTTTCCCCCAAAGGCCAGTCAAAGAGCACTCAAAGCATTTAAGAAAAATTGTTTGCAGCTTCAAAAAAGACAGTTCTCCACCCTATACCCTACTTCTACCCATTAAGATTTCAGAAAAACTCAGGGTTTGGTGTCAACATTTTGTACACTACTCAGTTAAGAGAACTCTGGTGGGGGTTGGCATGATAATGAGTTCAGTGTTAGAAAAGGGGAAGAGGAGAGAGGTCAGGACCATCTGTATTTTCTGTTGAAATTCCACTGTCAGTCCAGAGCCGGCACTAACTGGGATATTTTTGTCTGCCTTTGTAGAGCCCCTCTGACCGAGGAGGTGCCTTTACCTTGGAGCCAGGTGATCTGCTGATGGATTTCACAGAAGCCACTCCTCTGGTAAACTTCCCATTTTGCTAAAACCAGAAAAGCCACAGACCATAGAAACATCTTGGCAGTGGGACGGATGGACAGAGGTGGGCATCGCTGTTGGGAAGGCTCTTCCTCTTGTCCTGCGCACAGCCTGGAGGCTCAGGGATCAGCTTTCTTCCAGGGTTCAGGCATCACGGGTCCTTCCACCTCACAGAGCCCCCGAGGGAGGGCCGTGCTCCCTTTCCTCTGAGGGTGGCTGCAGGGGCCCCACCCTGCCTGTCTGCTGCTCCTCCGTGCTTCAGTCTCGGCTTCTCGGCTTCCTGGGCTGCATGCCCGCCATGCATGCCCGCCCTGGAACATCTCTTGCTGTCTCTTGCAATAGCATGCTCCGGCCTAGAGTACCAGCTCAAGGCCTCACCTAGGTTTCTAGGCCCCTCGTGCCTCCCTACCATCCTCCATCCTCTGCATAGAGGTCTCTCCTTCAGGATGGGATGCCTGCAGGTGGGAAGCCCTTTCAGGGAAGGGAGCACTGAGCCCAGGAGTCATGCAGGCCGGACCTGGCTCCACTCTCCGCTCTTCACCTTAAGAGCCTTGTCATCGGATAGTCGCTGCCCCATCTTCTGTCAGATGAGGACGTCGTTGTTTGCCGTGTCTGCCTAAGAGCATTGTAAGGATCACATGAGAGAGAGCCCCATATATAAAGCACCATAAACGCGTATAAGATATTATAAACATGATTAGATGACACAGGCAAAATTGGATGTATCTTAGGCTGGGCTCAGCCTAACAGCCAAGTACACTGGAGCATAAATCATGGTGCACAAATTTGGCATGTGAGTCAACACGGGAGCCAAGTCAAAAACTTATCTCCTGAGAACCTGCTCTGCGCCTGGCTGCGTATGAGGCTCTGGGAATGGATAGGGCCGCTAGAGGCTGGAGGGGGCTCAGGTTGGTAAAGGGTCAGGATCAACAGGAGAGACGTGTGGAAGATGCTTGGGGAGAAGCCAGAAGTGGGAGTCATTCAGGACTGGCTCCCTGGACAAGGGTGTGGTGGATGGGAGGGATTTCTGGAAGGCTTTCAAGAGGGGACAAATGAGGCAAAGTGCTGTCCAGGCTTTAGGAATGATCACCGCTCCTGCCTCAGCTAGCACAAGGAAATCATCTGTGATTTATGCAACTATACTTCTCTTCTGGAGAGCTGGTACAGTCTGAGAGCTTCGAGTCAGTGCCTTCAGATAAACTGCTTGAGAACTGACAGTGGGCAACACCCAGCTCGGGGACCTGCAGAGTTACTTGCTTCCCATGCTCAAGTAAATGGAGCTGGTTATTCATGGCCTTTTTGTTAGACAGATTGCCAAGATAGGGTAACCCGGAAACACCTCATCGCCCCTTTGCCCAGATTGGGAAACTGAGTCCCAGAGTGGAGTAATCACCCAGGGACCAAGCTGGAGCTGGAGCCCAGATGTTCTGGCTCTTTCTCTGGTGCCCTTTGCATCTAATTGAACTAAATCTGGACTCCTCTTTAGGGAACTTACCATTTTGGAGAAGAGCAATGCCTGGAAGAAGGGCTGTGTTTCAAACACTCTAAGAAAGTCTGTATAAACTGCTACTGCTGTGGGACCCTGTGCCTAACCCTGTCTGGGGGCACTAGGAAAAAGAAGCCTTCATGTTGCTAGGGTTTTAAGGTATGAATAGGAGTTTGCCAGATGGAGGAAGTAGACCAAAGCATTCTATGCAGAAGGTACAGCATGAGCAAAATGATGATTATTTATTATTATTTAAAAGGTCTGGTGGATCTGAGAACTAGGGTTAGTTTACAAAAAAATACATCATGGCTTTGACAGGAGTGATGGGATTCCCTTAAAAACCATTGTGTTGCAGATCCAGCTTGTGGATTTAACTGCCTCACCTTTTCTGTGTTTGGCATAACAGACTGAGATTAGAAAGGAAGCAGCATCTGGCAGGGACCCAGAGGTCCCCTGATCTCAGGTGCCAATGCCTACCAAGTTACTGTCCAGTCTCTGCTTGCACCTCTCCAACAGCAGGGAGCTTATTCCGTGTCCCCAGGACACTTTGCTTGTGTCTCTGACCGAGTTCTGAAACAGGGTCCAGGTGCTGCACTGCCCAGCCACGGGACAGCTGAGGTTTTTGTACAAGACACAGCTGCCCACTTCACAGCTGAAGTTTGCAGTGAATACCTTTTTTCAAGATGAAGCATCCTTCTTCTTATTTGTGCGGATTTGAGGTACAAGTGCATGTTCACAGAGCACATGCACACAGAAGGTATGCTGGAGGGCTAGTATTTCGGGCTTTCCTTGGCATCATTGGCTTTGACCTTACTTCACTCCAGAGACCTATCTCCACGAGTGCTGAAGCGTCCTAGAGGGGAAGAGGGACTCCAGCAGCCTGCTTCTCCCTTTGTCTGGTCCTCTTACCTCCATCTCCTCCATTTGTTCTTCCCAGCATCAAAGAAATGCGAGCTGCAGCCCTTTCTGCCCTTGATGTTAGGGTGATGGGGGGCGTGGCATCTGTGTCTCTAAAGACAGCCAAGGAAGGCTAGACTTAGGGTCTGGGGCTGGAAGAAAGTCTTAAAGCTGTGTCCCTGCCCTGGTTCCTCAGGCCAGAGCTAGAAGGACAGGGAGCTGGAGAGAGAGGAGTGGGACAGATTTTCTTGCCTTCATTAAACCAAGACACTATTGGAGCTAGTTTAACCCTTAATGTCTCTTTACCCTTATGATCCAGTCTCTGCATGGAATGAAACATGGTCCAAACAGCCAAGAATGATAAAAAAGATTCAGTCTTTAACTGGCATCTCTTAAGATAATGAAAGAAGATTAAATGAACACCTCCTGGTAACAGTTCTTGAATCTCATTTTGCTTCTCTCTTAATTCTCTTGCACCTTGCACTTCCCCAAGGACTTACATCCCCAAACTCTCCACAAAAACATTCTTTCTAGCTTCACTCTTGTAGCATCCCTTGCTTTTTCCCAACTCTTTTCTTCTGTAATCCCCAACTCTTTTATTACGTAGCTCAATTTAGCAATCCAAGTCCTACAACCTCTGCAGCTCTGTTGTCTGCCCATTCCTGGAATCTGCATCATAGACTCTTCAAGATCAGATAAGAGTTTCTGCCTGGGAGGGAAGCTTGGGGGTGTGAGGATGGGAAGGGAAGAAGGAAAGTGAGTGAAGACAGCATGCACTCTCCCTCTGGTGTTCTCATTTGGTGCGCAGGGGGCTGTGGGTGTCGGTAGAGTGTGGGGTGTTAGAAGGTGGGCACACGGACACGTCAATCATGTTGACCTTGGGATGCAGAGTCCCACCCTCTACTCCAGGTCAGTCACGCCAGCTTCCTTCCCCAGGTAACACAGACCGTGAACACCCATACCTTCTGTGTCTCTGATGCTCTCTCTTTGGGGCGTGTCCCTCCCTGATTCCTGTACTGCAAGAACCACTCACCCAGCTGCAGAGCATCATAATCCAGGTCTCGTCTGGGTCAGGGGACATTAGTCAGGAGTTCCTGTGTCAGGGAGGAGATGGCCTGGCCAAAGGAAGGTTGTGTAGGGCCCAGAATGGGCCCTGGGTTGGGTGTCAGGAGACCTGGGTTTCCATTTGTCTCAATAACTTAGTTTTTATTTTGAACCTCATTCTAGCAGGAGAGCTGAAGCTTAAGCTCAAGTCACATCAGGTGCCTCTTCAATCTTCCTGGGGTTTCATCCGTGTTCTTCAGGGCACGGGGAGAGGGACGGAAGTCTCTTTAGTTCGTGAAGTCACCTATTTGCTGCTACATCTGGGACACCCGCTGCTTCACTTATGCCCCTTTTGGGTGGGTGGAGATCGCGGTGCCGCTGGGATGTGAATCCCTGTCTGCTGGACACAACCACACAGCCATTCTGCTCTGCTCTCCCATCTCTACCTGAGTAGAGGGGTGCAGGTCCCCACTGCTCTTTAATCCCTGTCCCCCAGCCTCTGCCTGTGAACGGGGGGCCCAGAGACCCTTTGTGCAGCACTCACTAATGTCTACCCGTCCTCCCTTTCCTTCTGACTTCTCTCGCTTATCCTCAAGCTGGCAATCTCTTTTCTTATCTGGATGAAGGCTTACACATTTTCACCATCATTTATCTATGCCAAAACCTTTCTGTTCCCCAGAGAGTCAGATTTTGGAACTCAAAAGCCATATAGAACCTAGGTGCCTAAATGCCTATAGAAAAGACCCAAGGAGGAAAGGAAATACCAGGAGAAAACACAAATGGTATTTCAAAATAGTATCCTGTTACATGTGAAATCCTGTTCATTTACTACAAGTCAGAAGTGTGGGAGCCCCAGGGATGTTCTTTGTTTAAATCCGCTCAGATGCATTTAGAAATCTGAGTTTCAAATCTGAGATCTAAATCTCCATTTAGAAAGGTCAGAGATGCTTGTGGGATGGACCAACATTTCTTTACCTTAAAAGTCCAATGCTGGGCAAAGCTTTAAGTCATCCATTATAATCTTCAGTACAGACACTGGTGGCCAGTACACATTTCGGCCTCAAGGCAGAATGTCCTTGTTTCTTGGTGATTTATGCCTTAGTAGCACCTTATAGAGCCTAACATTTATCCTGAGGACCAGAGCGGGAGGGGGAGTTTAAGTAGGGTGGGAAAACGTAACTGCACATTAGGTGACTAACGTGGACTCCCTTGTTTCTGAAGAATGGATTTAGAAACAATCAACAAGAGGGTCTGGACCCATGGATTTAGACTTTGCAAATGCAATTTCTGCATCTCCCACGTCCGAATAGTAAAACAAGGCTGTTATGGAGACCATCGTAAATAACGGTTGTAAAAGCCCCTTGGAGATCATCTAGGACTGCACAATAGTAAAAAGGACGGAGTTAGATCAATTTGGAGATGGAAAAGAAGGCAACAACTTTCCTGATAATTTTTCAGTGAAACTTTCCCAGAGGCTCTACTTGATTCATTATGGCAGGATCATACCAACTACTTAAGGAAACGCTCATGAGCTAAAAGATGCATGTATTTGTTCCCTGGGGTAATGGTTCTTTCCTGAGAGTCAGTGGCTCCCTCCCCTGACATCAGAGCATTCTTCCCTCACCATTCTCATTCTCACCAGTACAAGCTGTTGGATCTCTGCTGGGTGCATGGCACTATTTAGGGCTGGGGCCAGGGAACCCGGTATCCCAAATGACATGGCATTTTCTCACAATGCTTGGTATCTCCTAGCTAAGCAGCAAGCCCCCTCAGCCCCCAGTGCCAATATGAGATGCCAAGGCCTGGGTCCATAGATGTGGGAGGAGGGTCACAGCCAATATATTTTCTGAACACAGATAAAGAGCCCTGGCAGATTACACGTTAAACTCTGTGTTCCTCCTCACTGATGTACCTCTTTCTTGTAGCTCTCTGTTGGGCATCTACTCACTTAGCCACTTATAATGTGGGCCCTTACTTAGCAGAGTACAGGAGGCCATGGGGCATGGAAGGCAAAGACTCTCCAGTATGTGGCCATTGCTCATTTTGCCCCCATGGCTGGCTTCACTGATTCCTCTGAGCTCTTTCTGGCTTGGCCTGGGCAATGCTTCAGAATCCTCAACAGCACCCTGGTCCTGTGCACTTGGCACAGGACATAGCCCCTACCTGCCAGCCCCAGCAATGGGTTTTGACCTGCCGTTCTGCTCAGATAGTGGAGAAGACAGAGGAGGGCCAGAGAGGAGGAGAGAAGGTGGAGAGAGGAGGGAAGAGGGAGGGAGCAGAAGCCAGGTGGCCAGAGGCTGGAAGGAGGCTGCGGGTGAGGCTGGCTTGAGAGCTGTCTGGGGTCGACAGATCCATCTTGCACTGTGCTGTCTTTCTCTCCTTCCCCTCCCTTCTCTCCTCTCCTCGTGAGCAGGCAGAGCCCGCCAGCGCCCCCCACTGTGCCCACTCTCGCTGTTCTCCTCCACTCTCTCTCCCCATGAAGGAAGAGACCACTGGAGTTTGCATGCACCCTCCAATCAAAACGAGGCTGGTAGGTACCCTGGCAGGGAGAGGGGCCCGGCCAGGAGAGGTGAGGCGGGCAGGAGCCGCCAGGAGGCAGCCCGTGGGTGTGCACGAGCACCAGACCTCCGGAGGAGCCCGGGGCCGCAGGGGCTCTCACTCCAGGATGATTGCAGATTTTGGAGTCCAGCCATCCCTGGTCAAACTGGGACCCACGGCTGTGGTCCTGCCCCTTCGTCTCTAGGTCTCAAGAACCGTGAAGAGTTTGTTCTCCTAGAGCCGTGCTGAGGATAGATGCTTTCCGCAGAGAGAAGAATTCTTAGTTGCATTTCTGTTGAAAACAAAAGCTTTTAACTTGTGTTTTCCTGCTATTTATCAAGATGACAATATGAGAATTATATAATGACTTGAAGGGAATCACCCATAATCCCAACCTAGCACAACTTTTTTTCATTTTTGCACGTTTCCTTCTAATATTTATTTGTATTCATTCATAGTTTTACATAGTTAAATCAGAGTATCCATACCATCTCCTGTTTTCCTCTTTTTGCTTAATGTTTTATTGTTTCTAGCTTGCTCTTGGTACCACATACAGTATATTCCATCAGGTGAATGGTCCACCATCTACCTAACGAACTCTTTACTGCAGGACACGTGCTTTGTTTCCAGTTTGTCACTATTCGAGGGAACACATACAGCTTGTGTGTCAGGTATTTTATTTTCTCAGGCCAGACCCTGCTGGGTTCAATATTGCAACTTTGGCTTTGCTAAAGTCATTCTAAAGTGGCGATACCAATGACCATCAGCGCCATGATCAGAAGAGTGAATGTGCTTTGCCAGAGCCCAGCAACCCAGAGTGTAACTGTTGGAATGTCTTTTTCTTCTTTAGAGCAGGTATAAAATAATTCTTTGAAGTTGCCCACTCTCACATTTCTTTAATAGCGATAATAATCCTCTTTTCCCCTTTTATTTCATGATGGTCTGAGTCTTATCTGTATGTCACTTTGCTTTTGGTCTCAGAACACCACGTTAGGCCCTGTGAGGAGAAAGGCTGCCCCCAGTCCTTCTCTTGCTATGCTGCAGGCAGTCACTACCAGCAACCCGAGTTGGCACCTGAGTCCCTGGGAATTTTGAGATATTTAAAGAGACTAAGGAGAGTTTGAGGAAGGGGAGCAGGCTTGGGCTGGACATCTCAGTGCCCACTGCAAGGATATTGTCATTTCTAGATCAGTTGAGTTGAGACCTACTCAAGTCATTCAGAACCCCCAGCAGATTTGGGTCTGGTCTGATGTGTTCCTGACCCTCCCTACCTTACCCTCCATTAGAATGACTCAAGGCCATCAGGTAGCTACTCCAGGGTCCATAGGCAAGACTCTGAGAGACACTGAGGCGGTGGCGCATAGGGAGTGGTGGCCTCGGTGTCTTGGCTGCAGCCCTCTGGTGGCGGGTGACACAATGTGCATTCACCAGCAGGCAGTTTCTATGCCCCTGTGGGTTGCAGACAAAGCTAGTGCCACAGTCATCAGGACCCTGGGCCTGCTGGCAGTCCTCTAGGCCAGCTTAAAGAAATACCCCCCCCCCCCCGCTCCCCATCCTCCAAGGCCTCCAGGAGGCCAAAGATGAAATGACCCAAGAGAAAGAAATGGAAGCAGAGGCTCTTTTTGGCCACTTAGCCCTACCTGATCATGCCGGGGCGTCCACCCTCTTTCAGACCCCAGCACGGGGCACTTCTCATCACCATGCCTTCTGTTCCCAAGGCCACGGTGGTGGGATTCTCCCATGCTTACATGGGTTTCCCTGAGGTTTCCCTCTATGGCCCAGAGTTTACGGGGAGCCCAGCAACTAAAGTGAACAGACAGGAAATCCTCCTGGCCTGATTAGTCCAGGCCTCCTGGTACTCTGTCCACTCTGATATACTGTGTTCCCAGATGTGCCCTCTCAGCGGCCTCTAGTCCATTCTTCAGAGCTGCAGGGGAGCCGTCAGCAGGCCCCCAGGGAGCCCTCACCTGCCTCATTATATGCCCTGGTCGTGGTCAGGGCGAGGAAGACTCCAGCCTGTCTTCCTTGCAGCGGCCTGGCCCTATAGCACAACAATGGGCACAGATACGAGCGCTGGGCAACACTCCTAGCGACCCTTGGTGTATTTCTTCAACAAGTAATGAAGGCTCGGTGTGTGTCCCCCTGAAACCTTCAGTTCCGTTCAAAAATGCACTGCCAAAGATTTCAAAACTTTGTTTTCTAATCTGAAAGTAACACTCTTCTCTGTCTCTTTTTTGAAGATAAAAACATTCCCAGCTGATACAGTGACCCCTTTTCCTGATCCATTCATAACAGGGCCACAGTTTACCGTAAGTAGATCCGGAAAACAGATCTGTGTTTCGAGATATTGTTCCCAGGTGGCGTGCTTTCCTGTGGTTTGCCAGCCAGCAGTGCCAACAGCTTCTTTTTTTTTTTTTTTTTCTTTTTGCGGTACGCGGGCCTCTCACTGTTGTGGCCTCTCCCGTTGCGGAGCACAGGCTCCAGACGCGCAGGCTCAGCGGCCATGGCTCACGGGCCCAGCCGCTCCGCGGCTTGTGGGATCCTCCCGGACTGGGGCACGAACCCGCGTCCCCTGCCTCGGCAGGCGGACTCTCAACCACTGCGCCATCAGGGAAGCCCCCAATAGCTTCTTTTGATCACTGTGAACTCTGTGAGTCTGGGAGGGAGCTGGGGTTTGGGGGTCTGCATCTTCTAGTTTTGTTTTATTGAGGTGAGCTTCATGTAACATAAAATTAACCATTTTAAAGTGACAATTCAGTGACATTTAGTACATTCAGTGTCATGCAGCTACCACCCCTATCTAATTCTAAAACCTCTTCATCACCCCCAAAGGAAACCTCATACCCATCAAACAGTCACTTCCCATTTTCCCCTTCCCTCCGGCCCCTGTCAACAACCATTCTGTCTTTTTGGATTTGCCCAGTTTGGATATTCCATAAAAATGGAATCATATACTGTGTGACCTATTGTGTCTGGCTTCTGTCACTTAGCATAATGTTTGTAAGGCTCATGCACGCTGTAAGATATATCAGTACTTCATTTCTTCTCATGGAGGAATAATATTCCATTGTACTTATATACCGTAACTTGTTGATCCATTCATTCATCGATGGGCATTGATGGGTTGTCTCCACCTTTTGGCTAATGTGAATGATGCTGCTATGAACATGCAGGTACCTATATTTGTCTGAGTCCCTGTTTTTAATTCTTTGGGGTTGGATCTGCATCTTGATAATGGTAAGATTTTAGGTTAAGTTATTTTACCACTCTGAGCACCAGTCTCATCTTATTTAAAGTGGAAATAGTAATAAGAACATCCTCCTCCTTATATCTGGTTGAGGCAAGGATCAAAAGGGATCAAGAACTTGAAAGTACTTTACCGACCACCGACCACCCCCACAAATGTCAAGTACGACTGTCGTTTCTCAGTGCTGGAGAGGCAGGTGGTGTATTTAACGAGAGCAGGTAGTCATGACAACTGGCTTTCCCGTTACCATGGCTCTCTGTGTCGCTGAGCAGCTTATTTAAACTCTTTGCAAACTGTTGAAATGTGTTTAAACATTTAAATGTAGTTTCCTCATCTGCAAAATGAAAGAGTTCGATGATTTTCAGGATTCTTTTCAGCTGCTCAGCTTTTTTTCCTTAACTAAAAGCTTCTGCAGAAGCTCACCATCTACTGAGCAGAAGTGGGGAGGCTCAAATGGGGGTGGGCAGAAGAGGCTCCCTCCTCTTTCCCCTCGCCCTCTCCTCCTCCCAGGGATCAGAGTATGCGATTCCTAGAACCAAGAACCAAGTGGTCCCTGAGGCTCCTTCCAGAGGCCAATCTAGAGGACCTGTGAGGTGGCCTGGGGTAGCTTGAAGTGCAGTCTCATGGGTTAGGTGATGGTCGCTACCTGAGGTGGCCGGCCGCATGAACAGGGAGGGTGTGAGCAGTGGCTGATTCATGTTTCGGAGGATGAACAGAACTGGGAAGGTGTTCAGCAGCCCATGCAGAGACAAAAGCGTGTTTCTAGAACAATCCATGCTAGGGTCATGATCTGCTTCCAGAACCTGCCTTTTAAGAGCCAGAGAGCAGAGACACAGGGGCTGGGCCGGGCTGTTCAGTGCTGCTGCCGCAACATTCATCTGGCCCCTGCAGTTGGGCTAGGCACAGCTCCCCAGCTGGAAGCTCCGGCTCTACTTCCTCTGCTGGCCGTGGCGGGCACTCTGGCCTGCTCCCCAGCCTTGGCAGTGCTGCGAGACACCCAGGGAAGCCCTTCCTGAAAAGCTGGGGGCCAAGATGGAGCAGGAAACCAATGTCAGAAACCATGCTGGGACTTTTAAGAACTGGGCAAGAGGGCTTTGAGGCAGCTGGAGCAGGCAGGGGGAACAGCATGAACCAGAGTCCTGGGGCAGAGGAGTCATCCCACATTCAGGGGAATGAAATGAAGGCCAGTGGGCCTAGAAGGCAGAGAGCAAGGGTGTGAGGCATGAGAGGAGGAAGGGGAGGAAAGCAGGGACAAACCCTATAGGGCAAAACCATGCTTGGCTTTGTAGGCCAAAGGAGGGGCTCTGATCTGGATCCTACTAGCAATGGGAAGCCTTTGAAGGACTTTGAGCAGGATAGTAACAGGGCAGCTGCATTTGGAAATGAGCCCTGTGATGGCAGTGGGAGCAGAGCTGGGTTCAGGCAGAGTGGACTCAGGGAAGTAGCCGAGAAATCTAGGCAGTAGTTCAAGGGAGAGAAGGCAGAGGGTGTGATCCAGAGAGGTGTTGACGGTGGAGGTGGAGAGGTGTGCACAGATCAGGGGGATATTTAAGAGGCCGGTAAGGGGGACTTCCCTGGCATTTCAGTGGTTAAGACTTCACCTTGCAGTGCAAGGGGGTGTTGGTTCAATCTCCAGTCGGGGAGCTAAGATCCCACATGCCTTGAGGCCAAAAACCCAAAACATAAAACAGAAGCAATATTGTAACAAATTCAATAAAGACTTTAAAAATGGTCCACATCAAAAAAAAAATCTTAAAAAAAAAAAAAGAGGCTGGTAAGGAATTGGATTGGATGAGGGAGAGGGAGGGCCAAAAAGGGCTCCCAGATTTCTGACTTGCAGAATGTGGATGGAGAGTGGGTCCATTCACTGAGATAAGGAAATCTTAGGGAAGAGTGGATTGGGAGGGATGAAGAGTTTGCCTTTGGCCATGATGTGTTAGAAATGCCTTGGAAACATCTGAATGGAAACAGTGAATGGGTAGTTGGATATCCAAGTCTGTATCAGGAGACAGGGCTAGACTGGAGATTATAATTAGGGAGTTACTAACAGCTGGATGGTAACAGAAGCCAAATTCATGAGCTTCAGCTTCCTAATTTTCTTACCCCCCTGTGTCATATTATCTTTTCCTCCCCTCCAAGGTCAAGACACTTGACCTTGCTACAGGGTTGCCCTCTCCACAGGCCTCCACACCTATCCTGACCACAGTCATGGGGGAGCTCAGCGGCTCCAGGGAACTCCACACAAAGTTTTTCTGGCCGTTGATCCAGCATTGACCTTGGGTCTGGTTTCAACAACCAGGCTCCTTGCTTAATCCTGAGACCAGTTTCTGTCTTGTATTTGAGCCGGTTAACTCTACTTGATACTCAGCCCAGGGCCTTGGTCTGTCTAAGATGAGGGCCCCTGCCTGGCTCTGGTCAGATTTCTGTCCCATGTTCTTCTGCCTAACCTGGTCTGTCCCTGTGTTATCTGCTTTGTTCCAGCAGAAGTTCGTTCATTCATTTCTTCATTCAACAAATAGGAAGGCAAGTTCTCAGGGTTGAGATTTAATAATAGTAATTTTCACTGCTCCCTAAGGTCATTCTTTTTTATTTATTTATTTATTTTTGGCTGCGTTGGTCTTCATTGCTGCGAGTCGACTTTCTCTAGCTGCGGCGAGCAGGGGCTACTCTTCCTTGCGGTGCGCGGGCTTCTCATTGCAGTGGCGTCTCTTGTTGTGGAGCACAGGCTCTAGGTGCACAGGCTTCAGTAGTTGCAGCACGCGGGCTCTAGAGCATAGGCTCAGTAGTTGTGGCACACAGGCTCAGTAGTTGTGGCTCGTGGGCTCTAGAGCGCGGACTCAGTAGTTGTGGCACACGGGCTTAGTGGCTCCGCAGCATGTGGGATCTTCCCGGACCAGGGCTTGAACCCGTGTCTCCTGCATTGGCAGGTGGATTCTTAACCACTGCACCACCAGGGAAGTCCCCCTAAGGTCATTCTTAAGTGAAGCTGGCTCTTTCTTTTTCTACTTTGAGTGCATGGCAGTAAAGAATATAATGACTATTAATAAAGTCTGGTGCCACTGCCCTGATTCATGCTAAGGCCCTGGTACTTTTACCCACTTTTGCCTTTGTATGTAAGTGTAAATTTCCCTCTTTTTTCCAGAAAGGATCAAAATTGCCATCAAAAGCCCAACCTCCACCCACTTCACTGAAACAACAAAATAACTTCTTACCCCAGCTCCTGTATCAGGAAGGCTGGGCTAAGTCATGCTTTAAAATGACAAATTGAATTTCCTACTCACGCTGCATGTCTGTTAGGGGTGGGCTATGCATTGTGCTCTGTGTTGCTCTGTTTCTGGGACCCAGGCTAATGGAGCAGCTGCCATCTGAAACATTGCTAGTCACAGTGGCAGAGGTGAAAAAAAAGAGGTGACAAATCACACACTAACACTTAAATCTTCCAATGGAAATAAAACATGGCAGTACATTTCTTTGGCCAAAACAAGGCACGTGGTCATGCCTAACTTCAAAGTGGGGTGAGGAAGTGTAATCCTACCATGGAAATCAATGAGCCAGGATTATCTGGCAAACCACACAAGTGACCACTACAGCCCAAAGTTTGTGGAAGCTCCCTGTGGCAAACATCACATGCTAGCAACTCTACGATGCTCCTGTTCTCGTGGTCAATTCTTTGGCATTGCTCCAGCCCAGGCCAGGTCAGTTGTCTCTCTAGAGGCACTTGTAAAACAAACAAGGGCTTGTATTTCTCAGTAGTAGTCTTTCAGGACCTCTCAAAGGTAAGATTCTCCCCATTGCTCAAGCCAAATATACCCTTACAGAACTACAAGTACACCTGGTATTTTTGTGGTTTTCCATGTTTCCCTAGGAGGGACAGCTCATCGTCTGTCTAATCACTAGAAATATATTGCTCATTTGATAATTAAAACCTCTTCTTTAGAAAGCCACGTGAAAATTTTCTCAAGTTTAGGGCCAGGAACTAGCATGAAAACTCAAATTATAAAATATATAGCTGGGGTAGATAGCTAGTGGGAAGCAGCCGCATAGCACAGGGATATCGGCTCGGTGCTTTGTGACCGCCTGGAGGGTTGGGATAGGGAGGGTGGGAGGGAGGGAGACGCAAGAGGGAAGAGATATGGGAACATATGTATATGTATAACAGATTCACTTTGTTATAAAGCAGAAACTAACACACCATTGTAAAGCAATTATACCCCAATAAAGATGTTAAAAGAAAAAAAAAAATATATATAGCTGGTACTACTGAAAGGATATAAAACAAACAAAAATTATGCATAGAAAAAACGCTATGAGGAAATACACTGACAGTGATAGTAAGGGATTATGGAATTACTTCATTTCTTTACTTTTATATATCTTCTGAGTTTTCTATGTAAAGTAATAAGCATATCTTGCTTTGTAATGAAAACAAGAATAAATTATCTTCTCCAAATGAGGCAGTGTACTCTAGACCAGTAGTTCTCAAACTCTACCATATATCAGAATCATCTGAAGGTCTCGTAAAAACACAGATTGCTGGACTTTGTCCCCAAACATTCTGGTTCCAAAGGTCTTAGTTGGGGCCTGAGAATTTGCATTTTCACCAAGTTTCAAGATGGTACTGATGCTGCTAGTCTGGGGCCCATACTTTGGGAACCACTGTTATAATGGTAAAAAACACCAATTTTGAAGTCAGCCAACCCTGGTTCTAAATACTGGTTCTTAATACTTACTAACTGTGTGACCTTGGGAAGATTACTTAACCTCTTTGAGCCTCACTTTCCTTTTCCATAAAATCAGTTCCAAGATGTGCGTTCTTCCACCTTCTAACATCTCTGAAATCAGAATGTTTATTACAATAGTGTACGTGACAGAGTTCGAATGGTTACTTTTTCTTTCTCTGTGGCACGTGCAAAAATGGTGCGTCTTACAAATGATGGTGTCTAACATGTGATGAAACATGACCTCTACCTTTAAGATTGTCCAGAGGTAATGAATGTCAAGTGCTTAGCATAGTGGCTAGCACTAAGCAATATCATTTAATAAATGGCAATTGATTAACTATTATTAAAAAATAACAGGGACTGGGCTTCCCTGGTGGCGCAGTGGTTAAGAATACGCCTGCCAATGCAGGGGACACGAGTTCGAGCCCTGGTCCGGGAATATCCCACATGCCGCGGAGCAACTAAGCCCGTGCGCCACAACTACTGAGCCTGCATTCTAGAGCCCACGTGCCACAACTACTGAGCCCGCGTGCCACAACTACTGAAGCCCATGCGCATGGAACCCATGCTCCACAACAAGAGAAGCCACTGCAATGAGAAGCCCACGCACCGCAACGAAGAGTAGCCCCCGCTCGCCGCAACTAGAGAAAGCTCGTGTGCAGCAATGAGGACCCAACGCAGCCATAAATAAATAAATAAATAAGTAAAATTTCTTAAATAAATAAAATAACAGGGACTGTGTGGTAAGTCTCAGGGAGCAGCTGACAGTGTGAAAATGGAACCCAAACTGAGACTGATTTCCTCTTTTCTGTTTCCTCTCCAGGCAGACTTTAGAGACAGTAAATTACAGTGCTGTCCTGGCCAGTCTTCCCCACTGATTCCAGCAGCAACCCTGAGGCCTTTGACAGAGACCGTCTCCACAGTGCAGACCATCTACACCATTCGGAAGCCTGTTTCTCCAGTGGCCAGGTGAGTCAGATCAGCGGGTACCAAGCGATAACTCTGATGACAGGAAACCGGGCACAGGCTCTAGGTGCATTGTGTTCGTGACATCTACCACTCTCTTATTCATTCTTTTATTCATGTAGTCTCTGAATATTCTCTGAATATTGGTGTTTATTGAAATGTCGTCAAAGGCTAGACGCTATTCTAGGTGCCAGGGCTGTAGAGTGAACAAATCAGATGAAAGTGCTACCTTTCCGGAGTTTACAGTTTAGTGTTGGGGGAGGGGAGAGAGACACTGAATGAGTGTGTGTATGTGTGTGTGAGATAGTGACAAGTGCTAGGGAGAAACATAAATCCATGAAGGGCAATAGGGCATGCTGGGATGGTCTCACCCAGGTGGCATTTAAGCAGAGAGCTGAAGGTGGTGAGGGGAGCAAGCTGCAGATATTTGAGAAAGGAGTGTAGTAGTCAGAGGGAAGAGCTGGTGCTAAGGCTTCTGAGGTGGAGTGAGCCTGGCATGGTTAAGAAAGAGTTAAGGGGGCTGGTGCAGCCACAGAGGTAGTGAACGACAGGAGAGGAAACCCATGAAACTGGGGCCAGATTGTGTAAAGCCTTCTTGGCCATAGTAGAAACATTGCTTTCTACTCTGAATGAAATTATTTAAAAAATTGATTGTGCCTTTCAAGACGTGTACTTCCTGTGGGGTGTGTGTGTGTGTGTGTGTGTGTGTGTGTGTGTGTGTGTGTGTGTGTGTATGCGTGCACCTAAACAGTGGAGATAAATTCCATAGATAGGCAACTAGGCTCGAGGGCCGAGAACTCAGCAGCAACCTCTTAAAGCAGCCAATTTTACTTCAATTTTATGTATTCAATTCAATTTTATTTATTAAAACATTGGAGGTAATTCTGGGAGAAAGTGCATATGAAACCAATTGAAAACGTGATTTAAAGAAGTCTAACCCCTGGACATTTCCCCATTCATTTAAATGACCTTTACTGAGAGGCTGCTATGTGCCAGATCCTGTGCTAGGCTCCAGGGTTTCAGAGAGGAATGGCATATATAACAGTCAGTCCCCTGAGGAGCGGTGCTTTCAGAAGCTCTCCGTCTGGTGGGGGAAACCTATAGGAAGCCTATTTCAGGTCACCGTAATGCTAGCAAGTGTAGGGGGTCCTTAAGGAGCCTGAAAGAGAAAGTCAAGAACTCAGATTGGGAAAGAACCTGGGAGACGACATTTAAACTGAGACTGCTCTTACCGTTTCTGAGCGTGTATCTCACCATTTTGTCACCGTATTGTTTTTCAGTGCAGAGACGCTCCGGCAGGAACTGGAGAGAGAGAAAATGATGAAAAGACTGTTGATGACCGAACTGTGAAATTCTCCCCTTGGTGCCTGGAGGATGGCATGGTGCCTTCTGTCCGTTTTCTTTCTTCGGGCTTTGTGTGATCCCTCTAGCACGGCATACAAATGTGTGCTCTGTTGGCCCAGGTCTCTGTGGTTAGTCAAAGCCAACTTCTGGCTTGACTTCTATCGGAAAAGATATTTTATGTCTCCTGAGTATTAGAGTTTTTCTGCTACTCAGTGTAGTTGAGACAGGATTTGGTAAGCCTAGAAGAAAGATGGGAAAACCAGGATTCCTTTTCAGAAGTACCTGTGTGTGTATATTAATAACCACAGGGGTTAATATGGCACGGAATCCTTTGCTGTCAATCTCAACCATGTGATTTTGTATGATTGACACTTGCACCAAGCTTTGACTGTTTGTTAGAGTCATTTTTAATGAGAGAATAATTCTTTACTGCTGGTTTTTCATTTACACTGGTAAATACACAGATCTTATAAAGTCTTTAACATTCATTTTTATTCAGACACAAGTAGGTGAACTAAAAAAGGAAAGTTGCAGTCACCAGAGCTGAAGGTGCTTCAGCTTAACCTGAAATACAATTTAACTTGTGAACTTATGGTTTATGATATTATTGGGGATATATAAAATTTATTATTGAACCCAAAGTAAGACATTATAGTTTAAATTGTCTAAAAATCCTTACAAAGTGACTTGATATCAGGATTCATTTGGGTGTTCCATAAAGGAAAATTATTTCTAAAGTTGATCAACTCATGTCCTGTTGATAGAAACTTGACCAGAAGAAACTTTGCTCTCTTTTTATATAGTTTCAAGAAATGTGTTTTTAAATTTTTATTATGCACTTGAACAACTTTGCAGAAATAATTAAGAACCCCCTAACCACAGACTAGCCCTCTGAAATGTTTCCCATGCTTTCTCAATGAATATGCACACATTTTTACATCAGTATGGTCAGTGTGTACATGGTCTTTGATTACTTCCATCTAACACACAGCTCCTCTTTTCAACACTGATCCTGCTGTCACCAATTTTGATTTCTTTGTATCCATGTAACATGATTAACCTCACTTCTTGCCATTACTAGATATTTGAGTTATATCTAACTTTTCACTCTTATAAATAGTGCTGCTATGAATATCTTTGTAAAAAAATGTTCCTTCTTTTGGATTCTCCCCTTGGGAATATCTCCAAAGAGAGATTACAAGGTCAAAGAGCATGAGGTATTTTATAGCTCTTGTTTCATATTGCCAGATTGCTTTCTAGAAAGATCCAGTCTCTGGGTTGAAAAGACCTTAAAGGTCATCAAGTTCAACCCCCCATCCTCTCTGAATGCTTGAATCCCCTCTACAATTTATGATGCCACCAGCAATGTATAAGCATTTCTATTTACCAGTAGTTCTGCCAGTATTGGGTTGTGCCATTTTAATTTATTTTTGCTAGTTTAATAAGTGCGTATAGTTGTTTCTTGAAAGGTGGTTTTATTTCATTAATTGCTAGCAAGGCTGAGCACTTTTCCATGTGGTGACTTACTAGCTGTATTTCCTTGTGTGTAAAATGTCCATCCATTTCTTATGACCACTTGAGTGGAACTGATCTCGTATATTTGTATCAGAACTGTATTTTTATGTTGTATAATTTGCTCTCCTGTCCCTATCCTTAAACCTCAATGGTGCCAATAATTTGATACTAATGATTATAAAAAAAAAAGTAATGCCTCATTGACTAGCATCGTTGTAAAATGAGGTAATGTACGCAAATATTCAGATAACAGAGGATTAACCCTTTAAGTGCTGAATCTATACAATTTTAATATTTTTTTGAGGGAAATCTTTCTAAAATATGTTACACACTTCCCTGCCTTAGTAAACAGAGTATACTGGAGAGTATTTAACCTTTTCTTGATGAGTCATGGTCATCATTACAAACATCAGCCCCTTTTGTACCTTGGTGTGGTGCAGTGATGCCATCAGGCGCTATCCAGATGTGCAGGGCTTGGCTTGCCTTTCACAGACCAACGCTTTTCTCATTGATGGTTTGCACTGCTGTCTGCTCCATTGGTGAAGCTGTCTGGGGGCAACTGTGGTATTTGGGAACTTTTACCCCCCACCCCAATACTACATGACCCCGGCTGTACTTTTAAAACAGCTTTAGCCGTTCTTTATGTTGTGTACACGATACAAAACGTGTTCCTGTACAGTACGGGGGAAATATCTGTTTCTGGGGTTGTTACCTCTTGCCAATCCCTCCTCTTCTAACCTGCTTTCTCAGTCTTCTGCTCTTCACTTCCGGCTCTCTGATGGAAACCTCCAGGGCAAAACTGAAGTTTTCTTGAGGAAGCCGGGAAACTCAGTGTTACATACGTGTCAGGTTGGCTTTGCTTCCGAGGAGGGATGCATGGGCTTTTTGGCCATTGTTCTCAGGAGGCTCTGAGCCTGCTGCTTCTTCCCCATGCCCCCCTGGGTTCACAGATGTTTCAGAAGGTTGATGTCACTGGAAGTCTGATCACAAACAAGTTGGCTGTTACTGTGTATGAAAACCCAGTACCTTTGGCAGCTCAACCCTAACCAGTAAAATCAAGAGGATTCCATTGTTTCAGCAGTTGTCCTGGTTATTTGCCTACGTACGTGTATGTTGGGTGCTTGGCATTGTGACCTGAGAAGATGACATTGTGTTGGGTGGATTCATAGGGATAAAAGTGAATTGGTACAATCACTTCGCCTTTTTTTTATATACTTAAAACCAAAATAGCAGTACCATACGGTCACACAACACATCTTATGTCCGGGGAGAAAAATCAGCTTGCTGACATAATCATTCCGGAGCAAGTGTTCCAGACTGTGAGCCACAGACTCCTGGTGGGTATGGGGGTGAGGGTTAATGCAAGTGGCCTGGGAATCCTGCAACCCCAGGTTTGTGGATTGTAGATTGCATAGGAGATCCTTATGTTTAAAGAGTTTAAAAATGAGGTCCTAGAGCATTCAGAAGATCCCACCTGAATGTACCCCAAGTTTTACACTCCCAGAATAGCACAAGAATATTCTGTTACCATCTTTATCTTTCTTTCATCATCTCAAAGATCACAGCTTTTAAAAAACTTGAAATTCACCATGTTAACCATTTTAATGTATATAATTCAGTATTTTTTTTAGCATATTCGTAATGTCATACAAATATCACAACTATCTAATTACAGAACATTTCCATGATTCCAAAAAGAAACTCCATATCTGTAGTCACTACCAATTCTCCCCTCCCCATATCTTTTAGCAACCACTAATTTACTTTCTGTCTTTGGATTTCTGTCTATGTATTTGCCTATTCTGGACATTTCATATAAATGGAATAACACAATATGTGGTCTTTTGTGACTGGCTTCTTTCGCTAAATGCAATGTTTTCAAGTTTCATCCATGTTGTAGCATGTATTAGTACTTCATTCCTTTTTAATGGCTATATAATATTCCATTGTAAGGATAAGCCACATTTTGTTTATCCATTCATCAATTAATAGACATTTGGCTTGCTTCCACTTTTTGACTCTTATGAATAATATGAACATTTGTGAACATATGTTTTCAGTTCTCTTGGGTATATAACTGAGATGGGAATAGCTGCGTCATACGGCAACTCTATGTTGAACTTTTTGAGGAACTGCCAAGATCACAACTTTTATTTCATAAACAATCAAAAGTGAAAAAAATCACATATATTACTAGACAGACAGAAGCATGGGCAAATCTGTTGTTAAACTGGTCAGATACCGAGATGCAGCACTGATTTGTGGGGGGGTGAAGTTTATAACAGAAAAAAATTGTTTTAGAGAAATGGCTTTGAGAAGATAAAATAAAGGTGCTATCTTTTTTTAAAAATGCAAATGAAATTAAACTCAGGTTCATCTCTAAGTTCTTGTTTGAATTCCCAACTCTTGTTCAGGCAGTGGTCTCAGCATGTTCAGGAAACGTTCTTCCTTGAAAAATATATACAAAAGAGAAAACCACAGTATTGTGGATTGACATCAGTGGGGAGCAGAGGCTTTATGCAAAACCTGGGATGTAACAAAGTAGGGAATATGTGCTGAGGGTGAGAACAGGTCTCCCTCCAGGGCTGAAATCTTGTAAGAAAACAAAAAGAATAAGAAAATCCCAAAAGCAATTTAAGTGGATGAGCGAGAACCTCGTGAAAGGAAGCAGCCAAGCCCGTAAGGAATTGGAAACCAGAGTAGGTTCTAAGGCCCTGGGGTGGCGTGCAGACTTTTAAGTGACCCATGAAGATTATGGGTATTCTCCCTAGAAAAAGCTATACGTCACACATCATTCCAGCACTTTCATTGGATCCTCACACCACCCCTGAAACCCATCTATGTCCGCCTTTGAGTCCATGGACCCCAGGTCCTTGATCATGGGTAGCTCACTGAAATCTGGTTTACCTACAAGCTTCATTTTAAGCTGTGGGTGCAAACCCTCCTCCAACACCAGCACCCGACATCCCCTGCCCCCCCCCCAAAAAATAGCCCACCTGGTTTTACCAGACCAGTTTACCAGAAGGATGACCTGGTTTTAATCTGCCTTATATCTGGCACCATCACTGTTAATTGTATTAATTAAAATGAAGGGAATACAAAATAAAGTAATAGATAACAGCTTGGATTCCCAAACCAGTGAATCAACACCAGAATCAGAAGTCCAATGCTTGTTTTTTTTTTGCTAAACATTGGTCCATTTAAAATTGGCCATATCTTTCCTGATAAACAGGAAGGTGAAAAGAAAGACATTTCAATTTTTAACAATAAGATTTTATTTTTGGATTTTTTTGTTCTTTTAGGGATACGCTAACAGATTTTCAATTGATTGGATTTCTTGTATTTTAGAATTTTATCCTCTGAAAGCTATGTTTTTGGGAAAGAAATGTCTTTGTTTTGATTTTTAAAGTAATTATAGTTCATCTTACCTTTTTCAAGCAGTAAATCTGACATATTTCTTACAACGACTGGGATATTGGGAGACCTAGTGAAGCCCAGGGTTTCCATGAATTATACCTGAATCACCTGTCGGGATAAACACGTTTAAACTCCAATTGGACAACCCACCATCAGTGTTAACTGATACCTAAAAGCAAACATTTGACCTCTGGGTCACACAAAACTACTCACTTCTCACAGCAGTCCCCTGCCTCCCATCTCTCCTGGGCCAAAAAAGGTTGTAATCACTAGTTTCTTTTGAATTTTTGTATTTCAGAACCATAGGCATATTCATTCGTTCATTGTCATAGGGTTTAATACTATAGGTATTCATTCAATACCACTGATCCTCACCTCTATCATCTTACCTAATCTCCAGTGCATCATGGAGGTTACTGATCACCACGCGGCACTGCCTGACTTCTGGGCCTACGTTTGAAACCTCTATGCTTTTCTGCCTCCGTAATTATTTTGTTTGTTTATGCAATAAAATAAAATCTAAAAGCAAGCTAGAATGCTGGATCTGCAATACTAGCATAAAAAGAATTGTATCCATGTTTTCTAGCGGAAAACAGCTTAGCAGTTTGAATGTGTTATCACTCCAAAACCATCATTTGGAAAGGCCTGGCATGTAGTTAAGTGCTTGGTGTGAATGAATGAATGAATGAATGGCTGAGTAAATAACCGGAAGTGAACTGCAAGCGGCAGGAATGGACTTGGGAAAGTCGGGAATTCCACGGTCTGGGCCTGCCAAGGCCTGAACGTGCTTGCTGTGGGGAAACCAGTAAACCAGTTGCCTGGTGTTGAAGGGGGCACGTTACGCAAGGGCACCGGCAGCCTCTGCTGACTGCACACGCCAAAAATCTATGTGAATCCAGCCCAAAGAGCTGGGTTCTAGTTTCCCTCGGGAAACTAGACCTTAAGGACCTCGGACCTCGGTTTACCTATGTTTAAAGTGGCCCTAAGGACCTCGGTTAACCTATCTATAAAGTGCGGATCTTGCAATTTCAACTTTTTCAGTGATGATCCCAAGAAGTAATGGATATAGTAAGTGCTTTATATAAACCAAAAAGTGCTGGAACAAGGTGGGGGAAGCAGTGACTCTGACAAGGTGTGTTCAAGGTGAACCCTCCGGGGGGCACTTCTTAAATGTAAACGTATACTGGGGTCTCCCGGGGATATTGGTAAAATGCAACCTGAGTCACGTGTCTGCCGTGGGGCCCGAGATTAGTGATGCTAACATGCTGGCCTCTGGGGATGCTGCTGCTGCTCCGCGGACCACTTTCTGAGTAGTAGCAAGAGGGTAGAAGGGCCAAATCTGTGTCTGTGAGAGACTCGTGGAGGGAGGGAGGAGAAATGGGAGAAAGAACGGAGGCAGAGAAAGAGAGTTCGGGCGAGGAGGAGAGGATGCTAGGAAGAAGGGGAGGCTTCTGGCGCAAGCGAGGATGCGCAGACCGAGGCTGGGAG
>NW_020174037.1:4702657-4709519 GCF_003031525.2 Neophocaena asiaeorientalis asiaeorientalis | reverse complement strand
CGGGCGCCGGGGGCCGGGGGCCCCGGGGCCGCGCGCGAGGGGACTCGGGTTCCGACGAGGCGGTGCCGCGCCACGACTCCTCCTACGGCACCTTCGCGGGGGAGTTCTACGACCTACGCTACCTGTCCGAGGAGGGTGAGGCTGCGGGAGGATGAGGGGCTGCGGGAGCGGAGACCCGGGACGGGGACCGGAGGCGGCAGGAGCGGGGGCGGGGGCGGGCAATTGGTTAGGATGCGAATGGAGGCAGCGCCGGCACGGCCGAGGCCCGGACGGGGAGCGCGTGGCTCCCACTACCCATCCGCCTGGACAAGTGGTCTCAAGAGCTGTCAGCGCCTTCCACCCGCTGCTGGCTTTACAGGTGGGGAGACTGAGGCCGGGAGAGGCAGGTGGTCAGCCAAGTCCTGCGAAGCTGCGGACAGGTGGGGCTGAGTCTAGGCTCCCCCGGTTTTCAGCATCTGGCCTCCACTCTCTGTCTCTGTCAGGGATTGGGGTAGAGGGTGGTAAGGGAGGAGACTGCCATCTGGCCTAGGGTGTGTGAGATAAGAGCAGCTGGTGGGAAGCAGAAATCCCAATTTAAAGAGAGATGTTGCCTTATTTCCTCCCTGTCTGTATGGACCTAAATTTGCAGTGGCTAGTGTCCCAAGCTCAGCGTTCTGTTCGTGCTCACTGCCCTGCCCATGAGAGCCGGGTCACATCTCTTTCCCCACTTCCATCCCACTTCTTTACTGTCTTCCCACATGTCATGCATCCCTAGTGTGAGCCACCATTGTTGGGGCCTGGTGGGCCCAGAGACAGGGTGTTTGTCCCTCAATGACCTCCCTGTAGAGGCAGTGTTTCAGTGAGCACAAAAGCCAAGCTGATTTTCTTCAGAAGGAATGGAAACTGGCTTCTTACTTCTGCAATTTGGAAAGTGATTTTCCTTTTCTTCTGCTAAGAGGAATATCCAAGAATCAAGTTGGGCTTTGAAATGTTGTGTGTCCCAGCAGATGATATGACGCTGGATGTATCTGTTACTTAAGATTAGGTTTAGTTACCTACAACAAACAAACAGTAGCTTAAATAAGATAGAAGTTCCTCTGTCAGGTAAAGAAATCTAGAAGTAGGCAGTCGAAGGTCACTGACTGCTTTATAAGGAGATTGCTCAGAAGGCCCATGTAACAATTCTACTTACACTTCATTAGCCACAACCTAGTCATATGGTCACACATAGGTGCAGAGGAGGCTGGGAAATGTAGCCTTTATCTGGGAAGTAATATGCCCAATTCAAAAGCTGGACTTACTGTATTATATGGAGAAATGGATTTGGGGAAATACATTAGTTGGGTAGATGCTTAACTGCTGAAACAGGGACCCCAACATACAGTGGCTTAAATAAGATAGTTTATTTTTCTTTCACTTGAGTCTGGCTGGTCTGGGCAGGTGGTCCAGCTCTGTTCCACAAGGTCATTCAAGGACCTAGGTTCTTTCCCTGATGTTGTTCCCCCACCCTCTAAGGCTTTGTCCTCATCTGTGTGGAAGTCAGGTTGCTTGCACGTCTTTGTTCAAGCTTAAGGAAAGGAGAAAGAGAGGAAGTTCAGGACAAACAATTACCTTTTAGGCTGGTTGCACAAATCACTGCGGTTCACATTTCTTTGGCAAGAACCTAATTACATGACCTAGCTGCAAGGGAGGCTGAAAAGTAGAGTGTTCTAGCTGGGTAGCCATGTGGTCAGGGAGAAGGAAAGAATGCAGGGGCAGAGTAGGGGAACAACAAGCAGAAGTAGAATCTGTCACTCTATAAAAGAATAAATAGTACAAAATCCATCGCTTTTTGAAAGCATGTAATACGTAGTTATTCTGTTCATAGTCAGCCTAGTACACTGCTAAGTGACTCAGAGGTGGCACATGAGAAATTTTATTCTCATTGGGCACATGCATCTAACAAATGGAGAACAAAGTCAGATTCTATGTCAGTTTGTATATATAGAGAGAATGAAGTTAGTTGTATAGTCCAGGCACTTTTTTTTTTTTTTCAGTCCAGGCACTTTTATGAACATGGACATCAGGTGGGCTGCAGCCCAAAGGAAAGCTTTATAGAGTTGAACCAGGAAGTGTGAGAGACTTTGGTGAGACAAAAGGGGGAGGGCACTTAGGTGAGGTGACCCTACAGGGGTAGCAGGGCCTGTGATATGTGTACAAATCTCTAGTTTGACTGCTTGGCACTCTCACCCATTCTGCACATACAACCTGAAGCCTGGCTCTAACCCTCAAAAATCTGCAATGGCTCCAACCTACTCCCTGGAGGAAGCTTAAACTCCTTTATCTGGAATTTTCTGTCTGACCCAACTTTCATTTACAACCATCTCTCACTCCTTCCTTTCCCTCACTCTGAGCTTTCACTGCCCATTCTACTCTTCTCTCTGATCCTTTCACTTATCTTCAAAGGCTGATCCTACAACCATCTGGTGGGTGCTAGTGGGGTTGTTTGTGGGGTGAGCCTCCCAGGGGAAGCACATCTACTAGATTACCCTGGGCCTAGGCTTTAGCCTTGTGGGTCCTGAGTAGAGACTTTCCCAAGATCCTTAGAAATAATCAATGACACTGCCTTAAAAGGGTACTGCCAGAGATGGAGAAGCAGAACGAGGAAATGTCCCAGAATGGGTTCCCACCCAGGAGACAAAGGAAAAAGGCATCAGGAAGAGTGTCCCATGCCATGGGGAGGCCCAGTGAAGAGTTAAAATCGTGGATGGATTCAGGAAATGAGAGGTAATGGGTGGATTTTCCTGGGATGAGTTCAGTGGAGAAGGAAGGAGGGAGACCAGTTGATTTTGGAGGAAGTGGCAAATGAAGAGGTAGAAATAGTACCTTTAAACAATTCTATCTTTCTATCAGTACAAGTGGGGTTGTCTTTTTCTAGTGACTGGGCTGTTTTCTTTATGCAGGGTACCCCCTTCTCAGGTTCAAAGTTGCCGACAAACTGAATTTTTAATGAAAAAGTAGCCCAGTAGTATGAAATCAGAAAAAGGGAATTAGAATAATGGGGTGGGCATGGAGAATTCCCTGAAACTCTGGTTGAGCCCAGTGACCATTACCCACCTTGTCCAGAGACCATTTCTCCAGTGTCCAGGTTGCCCAAGACCCCCAGGCCACAGACTGAACACTGGCTGATTCGATGTTTCTCATCACCCCCTAACGTGTTCATTTTTTTTAATTTAAATTATATTTTGGTTTAATGATGCTTGTTTTCAGAATTCTCGGGCTAAGACATTCTCATTTCAGAATGTCTTAGCCTGCACTACTCAGCCTTACAGTCCCAGCTCAGTTGCTGCCTCTTTCAGAGGGCTTCTCTGCTTTTCTCCCCCCATTCCCTGCCATTAGGCAAGATATTCTCCCAGAGTACACTGTCTAACTGTGCTGTGACCCTTTGTGCTCTCTGTGGTTAACAGTTTGGATAGGTTCTTGGTGCTTGACTCCTATCACTCATACCCTCTTACCCTTGAGGTTCTCAAAGCCAGAATCTATATATTCAGAACAACAGTAGAAATATAAAACAGATTACCACATGATTATGGGCAAACCTCCTATTCTGAGGTTTCTCTGAAAAAAATGGAGTTGGGTGTTGGCTTAGGGTTAAGTCCTAAGTGAAGCCTGCTGCTCCCTTTTCCTTGCTGCTAAGATTTACAAACCAGGTCTGAGGAGCGAACCCTGAGACTCATCAACCAGCCACTTGGATGATGGTAGCTGGCTTGCGCTTGGGCCATACCCTACCTTGGAAGGAAACAAGGAACACCGTTCAAGGTTGCTTATCTTTAAGGTATAGTAGTCTGACCGCTTGTAAAACATGGCCCAGTCAATGAGTTTCTGACCATTGAGTTCTGACCACAATTTTTCCCACCTTGGGAAAGAGCTAGTAAGGCAGTAGAGAGAAGAACAGAGCTTGGGGGGAAGGGCAGGAGTTCCTTCATCTGCCTATATTCTTCCTGCGTCTACTGTGTATTGTATGTGGATACATAACTCATCCCCATACATATAAACATTTGGGATGCTTTTCCCCTTGTGGTGCATATATACGTACTGAGAATAAAAAGACACCCCCTCCACTCACACACAGAGGCACATGCACACTTTTTTTTTCATGTATAGTATTTCATTTATAGTATTTATAGTACTTGGGCTTGAACAAAGATAGTGTCACCTTGTTCAGTGACAAAGTAGAAACAGCATATATATATAGTTTGGGGGCAGGAGAATAAAACCAAAACAAATCACAGAAAAGGTAAATAATTGAAAGGTAAATAATCTACATCTAATTCATATCCATGAATCTAACCCAATAATAACACTAACTTGAGCTGACTTTTATTAAGTGCCTACTGTGTGCCAGGCACTGTCCTAAGTACCTTACCCATATTAACTTTAATCTTTATAGCAACACTCTGACTTAGATACTACTGCTATTCCCACTTTGGAGTTAAGGAAACTGACCCCCAGAAAGTTTAAATATTGTAGCTAAAGTCACACAGCTAGAAAGTAGCAGAGAACCGGGTGGGTTTGTTGTTGATTGACTTTATGGATAAGGTGGTGCGAGGTGTCCAGCATGTTTAGAAGAGAGGGCCCCCGTGGACCTCTCTTCTAAACACATGTGCTAGGAAATGCAGTGGAACAGGCGGGATGGGGCATTTTTATGGGCAAACTTGAAAAGAGGGGCTTGGAATTGATGGGGTAGTCAGTTGGGAACTGCAGGTTCCTGAGTGGTGGAGTGCCATGATGAAAGCTTTGCTAAACGGGCTCCACGTGGGTGGAATGTTCCATTTTACAAAGTCCCTTGACATTTTTGCTTCATTATATGGTTCTGATAAGCAGAAACGATTCAGGCAGTCCAGAAAGAGAAATAGGCTGATGCAGTAGCTCTCAGAGATTTGAACAGATAATTTCTGGTTAAAACTTCAAGGAATTAAGTACCAAATTAATACCTGAGGGCTGTGATCCAAGCAGTTAATTAGAAGCAATAAATAGCATACGAGAAGCCATTATCCACCTAGTGGAGTATGGCAAAACAGGCCCAAGGGATTGCAAAAGAGGAACAGATAGTGGCTGCGTGTTAGACAAGAATGGAAACAACAAAGGCATGTTGAGAACCTGGAGAAATGAACCAAGACAATAAGTGCCTCTTGAAGGGAGGTAAAAATGGCTTTCATCCTCCAAAACAGAACAGTTAATTGGAGGGGTTTACAGGGCACATGTGAGAAGAAGGAAAGGGAAGGAGAATAGAAAGGTTTTTGTGCCTCAAACCAATATTATTTGGTCTTCGTCCAAATTTTAATTTTCGATAAAGAGAAAGAAAGCACTAAAATGGAAAGTGGAGGGAAAGGAACAAACAAAACCACCAAAAACCAGTAATAAAAAGGTGGGAGCAACAACATTCTAAATCAACTTATACTTCAATAGAAGAAAAACGTGGGAGCATGGACAAAGCTAAGGGGAAAAGCAGAAGCTGGCATGGCTGGGTGTCTGACGCATGCATCTCAGGACTAAGGAAGACGAGTGAGTGTAGGAGAGATAGGAGGGGGTGGGGAGAGGCCAGTAAAGGTCTTCAAATGGCGTTGTGACAAGATCTGATTTCTGTTTTAGAAACCTGGCGCTGGTGGAAGAATTAGAAGGGAAGTGGGGGAATCAGATAGGAGGCGGTACAATAGCCAAGAGGCAGGCTTATGTTTCAGGGTGGGAATGAAAGGAATGGTGACGGAGGAAATGTTCCAGGTGGAGGAATCTAGGGTTTCTGGGTTGGGAGACTGGGGTTGGGTGGTGGGATTCTTCACTAAGATAGAAAACATAGGAGGAAGGGCATTTGGGAGGTGGAGAAGCTCAGTGTTGGGCGTCTGGAATTGTTTTGCTTGTGGGATGTCCAGGCAGAAACCCCTGGAGGCAGTGATTGTTGGGCTTAAACGTTGATAGAAGAAAAGGAGAAGTGCCAAAGAATTGTGAAGTTTGAGAAAGAAAAACCCTGAGGAAAGTAGGAGGAAAGAAATAATGAAGTAGCAGAATTTAATGAAATAGAAACCAAATATTCAGTAAAGAGGATCAAAAAAGCCAGAAATGATTCTTTGAAAATATGAATGAAGTAGATCAGTGTTATCTAGAGAGACACAACCAATAGGATGTGTATGTATATATAGATGAGAGACAGAGAGAGAGAAGTTTATTTTAAGGAGTTGGCTCACAGTTTTGGAGGTTGGCAAGTCCAGAATCTGCAGGGTGGGCTGGCAGGCTGGAGACCCAGGAGAGAGCCGATGTTATAGTTCAAGTCTGAAGGCCACCTGCCACAGAATTCACTCTTGCCTGGGGAAGGTCAGTCTTTTTGTTCTGTCCAGCTGGGGATGAGGCCCACCTACATTATGGAGGGCAATCTGCTTTACTCAGAGTCCACTGATACAAAATGTTAAATGTTTATCTCATCCAAAAACACTCTCACAGAAACATCCAGAATAATGTTTGACCACATATCTGGGCACCTGGCCGAGCCAAGTTGGCACATAAAATTAACTCTCACAATAGGATTCTGGCAAGATTGATAAGGAGAAAAAGAGAGAAGACAAATAATATTAGGAATGAGAAATAACCCTAGACATAGCAGAGATTAAAAAGTTAATACAGGGCTTCCCTGGTGGCGCAGTGGTTGAGAGTACGCCTGCCGATGCAGGGGACACGGGTTCGTGCCCCAGTCCAGGAAGATCCTACATGCCACGGAGCAGCTGGGCCCGTGAGCCATGGCCGCTGAGCCTGCACGTCCGGAGCCTGTGCTCCGCAAAGGGAGAGGCCACGACAGGGAGAGGCCCGCGTACCGCAAAAAAAAAAAAAAAAAAAAAAAAAAAAAAAAAAAAAA
>NW_020174037.1:4682015-4702551 GCF_003031525.2 Neophocaena asiaeorientalis asiaeorientalis | reverse complement strand
CAAAAAAAAAAAAAAAAAAAAAAAAAAAAAAAGCTAATACATTACAACTCAATAATAAAAAGACAGCCTACCCTATTAAAACATGGAGAAAGGCTCTAAATAGACATTTCTCCAAGGAAGATATACAAATAGCCAATAAGCACATGAAAAGATACTCAGCATCATTAGTCATTAAGAAAATGTAAATCAAAATCATAATGAGATACCACTTAACACCCACTAGGATGGCTATAATTAAAAAAAAAAAAAAAAAAGGACCTTCCCCCAACCCCCCCACAGTACATTGCTGGTAAGAATGTGAAACAGTGCAGCTACTTTGGAAAATAATTTGATAGTTCCTCACAAGGTTAAACGTAGAGTTAACATATGACACAGCAATTCTATTCCAAGAGAACTGAAAACATATGTTCACACAAAGACTTGTACACAGATGTTCATGGCAGCATTATTCATAATAGCCCCAAAGTAGAAACAACCCAAATGTCTGTCAGCCCCTGAATGGATAAAAAAATGTTGTATATCCATACAACGGAGTGTTCCATAAATCAAGAAATATCGTTAATTCTGTGTACCTAGGGTATTTAAAAATTAGAATTCTACAATAAACATAATTTTCCAATAAAATTGTACAGTGCATGTAAAACAGATCCAATTGAATATCTTTGTTCTCTAGGCTTCAAGATGATAACTGCTAATAAGATGGTTTTTCACAAACACTTCCATTGTATTGCTATTCAAGGATTAATACACTTACTCTCTACCCATCAAGGTTTAGTCAGAAAGACAGAAACCAATTTTGTAAGCTTTTTGAAACAGGATAACCAGCCCAGGGAGCTGTCTGAAAAGGTATTGAGGGGACTGCAGAAGCAAAAAGGGAGCTCAGAGAAAGTCACTTTGGGAAGCGGCTGCTGGCCCTGGGGCTGAGAGAGCAGAGAGAAGCGCTTGAGGTTGTGAGAGCCAAGAGCTCAGACAAGGGACCTCCCACTCCCACCCCCACCTCAGAGGTGCAGCCTATCCTCTGAGAATGGGCTGTCTGCCCAGCTGATGCTGGTTCCTTTGAAGAGGCTAGTCCTGGGAGTCTAGAAAAAAGCTGTAAACTCAAACCAACTGCCAATGCAAGGATGAAGTAGAGTTGCTGAGGACTTGCATATTGGACAGCAATCAAACAGGAACAAATGGTCTTTCCCTCCTCCTGCCTCCCAACCTCCCTTTAATGTTTTCTTTCGGCAGAACCTAGCCAGCTGGCAAAGGAGAGATGTGGTTTGCAGAGTACTAGCCCATCCTACAGCTGGCCGTAGAGGCTGGGTTGTAGCTGAGATACAGGAGCTTAAATATTGGCACGTGGTCCAAACTTATTTTATTCCAAATAGTAGATCATTTAATTTCAGGAAAAAAAATATAATATTGCTTTGCTTATATTCTGATACCAACCCCAGTTGGTGTCTTGAAATTCAGTTCTGGCACTAATGACCCCACAGGTTAAAGGGCATGGTCCACAACAAGACTAGCCTCACTTCAGACCAACTGGCTACCAATCCAGGGGCCACTCACAACCCCCCTTGGGTTCTATAATTCACTACAATGTCTCAGAGGATTCAGGAATGGGCTGTACACACAATAACAGTTTTAGTATCAAGGATACAGCTCAGGAACAGCCAATGAAGACACACACAGGGCAGAGTCTGGGGGGCTCATGAATGCAGTTTCCATGTCCTGTCCTGGAAGGAGAGGATTCCTCTCCATGGAATCATGACTTGTCACCCTCCCGGCATATCAGTGTGTTCACCACCAGGAAGCTGCACTGAGCTTCAGTGTCCAGTGTTTCTATTGGGGTTTCATTACCTAGGCATGGTTGATTTAATCATTAGCTACAGAATTGAACTCAATCTCCAGCCCCTCACCCCCTCCCTGGAGGCAGGGCTAGCTCAAAGCCCCAAACCTCTAATCACGTGGTTCGTCTTTCTAGTGACCAGTCCCCATTCTGAGTCATCTTATCTCTTAGCATAAACTCAGGTGTGAACCCAAGGGGCTCAGGAATAAGAAAGACCCATTGGGAAATTCCAAGGATTTAGAGTCTCCTTCCCAGGAACCAGGGACAAAAACCAATCAAATTCTTTATTACAAAACATCTTACAGGGACTTCCCTGGTGGCGCAGTGGTTAAGAATCCGCCTGCCAGTGCAGGGGACATGGGTTCGAGCCCTGGTCCGGGAAGATCCCACATGCCACGGAGCAACTAAGCCCGTGCGCCACAGCTACTGAGCTTGCGCTCTAGAGCCTGCGAGCCACAACTACTGAGCCCGTGTGCCTAGAGCCCATGCTCTGCAACAAGAGAAGCCACCGCAATGAGAAGCCCGCGCACCGCAACGAAGAGTAGCTCCCACTCGCCACAACTAGAGAAAGCCTGTGTGCAACAACGAAGACCCAGTGCAGTGAAAAATAAATAAATAAATAAATAAGTTTATACTTAAAAAAACAAAACATCTTACAAAATGAGAAGAAAATGTGATATTATTAAATGATGCCCAAATTCATTTGACAACAAAAGTTCTCATTCCAAGATTTAGAAGCATATAAAATAGGAAATCAGTGCTAGAAAAGCCCTGAGAAATAAGCCATTTACCAACATTAATAAGCTAGGTCAATACATTTATAAGTGAGCTTTGTTCCAGAACTTGCTCTTATTTGGAGCTTAGAAACCCATTCTTCTAGAGACGATCTTACCCCATGGTTAGTTTAAAAATTTAATAGTAATAATAATCCAATAGTAATAATTACTGGCATTTATTGAGCTGGAAATTTGCTATATGCTGATGTATTATTCTAGATGCTAGGAAGTAGTAAGGATGATGGAAGGAAATGGTGAACCTGCGTCAGAAGCAACATTACAAGAGATTGTCTTTTTCAGACACCTATGGAACCTTAAAAACATAAGTAGTCATTGCATTCCTGGATAAATACTCTGAGAAAAAATAACCACAGCATTGTAGTGAGAAATAAGAGGAAGAACATATAGGATGATGCTTATCACAGTAGCATCGAACTCCATAAATATTAAGAGAAAAACAAAAAACTCATCCAAGGTGGGACTCAGTCTATAGTACTTAAGTGGATTTACGACTTAGCATAAAATAAGCATGAAAATAGAAAAAGTAATGCATCTGGCCCAAGTACTTAAAGATGGTGAAAAGGTAGGGCTATACTTTAGTGTGTGATCAAGATCCAGGGTAGTAGAGATGAACTGTCCATAGAGCACAGATATGAACCAGGAAAATGTGGCCTGGTGACTTTTTTTTTATTGAAGTGTAGTTGATTTACAATGTCGTGCTAATCTCTGCTGTATAGCAAAGTGACTCAGTTATACACATATAGACATTCTTTTTTTAGATTCTTTTCCATTATGGTTTATCACAGGATATTGAATATAGTTTCCTGTGCTATACATTAGGACCTTCTTATTTATCCATTCTAAATGTAATAGTTTGCATCTGCTGTTGGCTTTTTTAAGTATAATTTAATGAAACAAAGTAAACAAAACCTCATTTAAAAAAATTACAAATCACAAAGAAAGGACTTCAGAATAGTGAGAAAAGAAAAACTAATACAATAATTTTTTTAAGTGTATTCGCACTGCCTAATATCTATGGGTGATTTTATTTATTCATTTGACAATCATTCAATGTCCAGTGTCAAGCACTGTGCTGGGCAGAAAATACAAGGTGAATCACACATGGTGCAGGGAGTGGACAGCCTAGAAGAAAAATATTTGTGTCACAGACTGGAAGCATAATGCAGGCTTTCCTCTGATGTGTGGTTGAATGCATTATGATGTTAAGAAAGATGCATGAAATGATTTATTTAAAGAATTAATGAGATAAAATGTTCTATATAGCTTAATGAAAAATGGAAGTTCAGAGAAACAGAAAAATCATATTATAACATATAGCTATAAATGGAAAACCTCTGCTATCAAATATAGAAATGTTTCATTTATTTTTTCTCTTAGAACATGTGTATTGTATAAAACTGTGATTTTCACACTCTCAGGGGACAGTGGTGAGCCAGTGGGTATGATATTATGTCCTCTTTCAGTGCCTCAGGCTCCTTACCTGTAAATGAGGAAAAAGCCCTTTCTCAGTTAACATGCAAGGCTGGGTTCAAAGATGTGTGCCCCTACCTGCCCCTCATGAGAAGGGTGATTAGGCTTCAACAAAGCTCTTTTCTGAGGCCTTCACCATTTCTAGACGCGTGCGCTAGAGAATAGTCAACCTACTAAAAAGAAGCATTTCTCATTGGAAACGTTGTTCCTGGATTTTCTAACCATTATTTATTCTCACTGGCCAGGTTACCCTTTCCCTACTGCTCCTCCTGTGGATCCATTTGCCAAAATCAAAGTGGATGACTGTGGAAAAACTAAGGGATGCTTTAGGTTGGTAGATCTGCGAGTTGGATAACTTTAAAGCCAAGACTTTGATTTTACTTCTCAAGGTAGTATTTAAATTGCATGCAGTTCACTCTAACCAGGGACCTGTACCCCTCATAACTTCAGCAGAGATGCGGCTTGTTTCTGATGGCCACCCCAGGTTTCAGTCTTCCAAGCCTTGAGCTGTAGCATGCCCGTTGGCCCTAGAACGTTCTTCTCTAGGCCTTCATTTATGACTGTACGCCATTGGCTCAGGTGTCTAACCAGTTGGCTGTAGGAAAAAGAATCACATAACACAGATGTCTCTGCTTATTCAGCAGGGGTGTGGATGGGACAGGCAATAATAGATGTGCCTGAGACCCAGTTCCTTTTCAAATCAATAGTCATGACTTATGGGTAGCTGTATGATACTAACTAGTCATTACGCATTGATTATTGTGTCTAGCTAGTTGTCTCAGATCTAGTGAGTTCCTGCCTGATTATTTGTAGTATGCTGTCAAGACGTGATGGGCTGGAGCTAGAAAACAGTAGTGTAGACAACAGTAGTGGGCCTCCCTTCTAGACAGCTGTGCTTTGTTGGGAAAGCCTCCTTTTCTTTGAATCCTTTATTTCCTAAAACAAATTGTCCTTGAGTAAAGATTTTGATGGCCACTGCACTGAATGTTTTGGTTTTTTTTTTTTTTTTTTTGGTTCAGTGCTCAAGGAGAAACAATTGAACATGGGGGTTTTGAGTTTTCTTTGATTACAAGTGTATTTCTAAGGAATTTTTAAAAATCCAGTGATACGATTATTGGGGAAGATAGCCAGCAAAGAATACTTCTGGTGATTAGGGGATATTTTTGAGAAGCGAAGGCATTTTAGTGCCCTGCTGGCTTCAGGGAGACTTCCTTTCTGGCCCATTCGCCCCTCTTTTAGCTTTCCTCGCCCTTTTCAGGTTTTTCAGCCCAGTTCCTGTGGTCTTGAGCTTACACCTCCTGCCAGCTTCTCAGGGTATCTGCCAGCAGAGCTGCATGTTCCTTGTCTCCCTCCTCCGTCAATACTTGGCAGCCTTGCATCCTGCACTTTTAGATACCTTCCATCTGAGCTTAGATTATCCCACCCATTGCTACAACTTTCTATCGTTTCTGAAAATGGTGTAAAGCAGTGTTCCTGAAACTAGGGCTTGCTGATCCTTAAAGGATCCACAAGTCCTCTGGAAGAAAATTTAAATTCATGTTTTCATTTCAGTGATGCTCCTTAAACAGATTAACAAACGCATAATCTGGTTATCTGGATAACCACCTTACAGTGCTCTATACTTTAGTGTCTGAATTGTATTAGCACCAAGTAGCCCGATAGAGCAAAAGCAAATTTTATGAATAAATGATGCATTCGCGCCCAGTGAATACCAGATGAGGCATTTGTTTGGTGCCTTGTATGTGTAAGTGTTGTGGAGCAATTCAGGTAGATAAAAGTGGAGGGGAGTGGAGTCATGTCTAGTAGTAAGAACATGCTCAAAATAAAGACCCTGCAGAGTCCACTCAGACACACGACATGCAGGTAAGCAGAAAGTCGCTTTCAGTGAAATGACCTCATTTGTCACGTGAATGCTATGAATTTAAAAGTTCCTGGTTTTGCAGTTTAATCTATATTTAATTTGCCCATTTTTGTTAGTTTAATTGAAAATTTGTAAGTGAAAAGGACTGGTAATTATTTAAATTATTAACTCAGAGAATTTTTTTTCTCTAAAAGGGATGCAGAGATAATTCAGTAATAATTAATATTTGAGAAACTCTAATAACACGTAGAGAACCCTGGCTAGGCCTGGAGGCCCAGGTTCAGTCCTGTTCCAGCTTGATTCACTCGGTAAGTTCCTTCCCATCTCTGGACCTCAGTTTGCAGGTAGATAAAGAGGAGCATTCCGTCTCCATGGTCTCTCCTGAGTGAAACTGGGGTTTTGAGATCCCAGGTAGCAAAGATCTAATTTATTTATTAATATTGCTGAGCGTCCTGCCTGACACACAGATGTTCTGTTGATGTATTTTGAGTAAGTGGCTGAGGAAGCAGTAATATCTGTTTTGATATATCCTATAGATATGGCAAACCGGGCTGTAATGCAGAGACCTGTGACTACTTCCTTAGCTACCGGATGATAGGGGCTGATGTGGAATTTGAGCTGAGTGCAGACACAGATGGTTGGGTAGCTGTTGGATTCTCTTCAGACAAGAAAATGGTAAGACACAAAGCATGATAGAAGCTAATTTTTCTCTTTAGTTTGCTGTGCTACTTCAGACTTTAGAGAATGAGCACGGTTGTGTTTCCCTAAGTTATGACGCCACTTCTAAATGGGAGAAGCCGATTTCTGGCATTTAATTTTCTCTTTCAAAGTAAAGCAAGTAAATTGATCAAATCCTTATAACAATTATACTAGTTACGGCTCTCTGATTACAAGTGAAAAGAAATTTCAAGCTAGCTTAAACGGAGATGGAAGGGTTGCTTATGAGAATACAAGGTGTCTCGTGGTACCTGTATTCGTTAGTTATTTCCACAGTACTGCTGCAAGAGAGCCCCCAAAACTACACGGCTGATAACAGGAAGCATTTCTTTCTTGCTCACATGTGTGTGGATTGGCTGGGACTCAGCTGGGCTTGGCTCCAGGCCATGGCCTGGATTCAGGTATTCTCTAATCATTCTGGAACCAGTAGCTACCCAGGCGTGTTTTTCTCATGGCAGAGGCAGAAGCACGAGAGCCATCCAAGCTTATTTCAAACCTGTGTTCACATCACATCTGCTGATAATATTGCATTGCCTGAAGTAATTCACACAGCCAAGCCCAGAATGAAGGGGCAGGGAAATACACTCCCTCTAGCAAGAAGCCTTGTGAAGGTGTATGTACATAATATAACAGCAGGGGAGTGCAAAATTGTGTCCAACGATTCAGTCTTCCACAGTGTGCATGGGCAGGAACACATCCGGTCCTCAGAAAGGACTGTGAACGGGAACAGGCAGGAACCCAGGTAGCTGACCATCCCTCACCTCTGCTTCTGTCTGTGCCTCTGCTGCATTCTCTTTCCTCTGGGGCATCATCATTTGCCATTCACTGTGCCAAGGTGCTTCCCGAATAGCCAGACTTTCTTAGGCCTTTGAACCTTTGCGTGTGCTGCTGCTTCTTCTCTTCACATGGTCTGTTTTGAGGTTCTTCCAATGAGAGGAGGGCAGCTCAGACCAGGGTTATGGCAGCAGGCGTGGTGGAAAGGGCTCAGATTTCAGATATGTTTTGAAGGTAGCGCTGACAGTCTTTGCTGGTGGATTGGACATAGGTTTTATGTGGGCGGTAAGAAGAGACTGGGGGATCAGGCTAAGCAATCAGAGCTCCAGTGAGTTTGTTCTTGGAGAGTCACTAGAAGAATGCACTTCTCAGTCCAGGCTGTAAGACAGTGGGTCCACCTGGTAAGACGGCATGGATACTAATTTATATCACTTATCTCCTACTTTAGGGTCAATAGGAGAAACAGCAGGTGTGTGTCATCCCAGAAGCTGGCTTGCAGTGCAATTGACCATTTCTTGTCCTGGAATGCATTTGCACTCACGATGCAGCTGTTAAGATTAGGGGGCTCAGAGGAGGGAGGTCGAGTGAGGAGCATTCAGATTTTATGTTTGACATTTTGCTATCTAGAGGCCTTTAAAGTATAGGTCTCAAAAAAAAATAAAATATAGGTCTCTCTTTTCTTCTCCTATTACTCCAAGAAGCACAGATTGAAAAGTTTTCCAAACCTGATACACAGGAAAAGCAAAATGGAACCCTTTTTTAATAACCTTTAACTTTTTTTGAAATGATGCATTACTGTTTTCTTCATTAGATTTTATTTTTTAGAGCAGTTTTAGGTTCACAGCAAAATTGAATAGAGGGTACAGAAGATTTCCACATACCCACCCGACACACACGCGCAGAGCCTCCACCATTATCAGCATCCCTCACAGGAGGGTACATTTGTTATAACTGATGAACACCTATAACGTTTTTGGTTTGTTTTTTACGAAAATGTTAAACCTACAGACAAGCTGCAAGGATAGGACCATAAACTCCTGTATATATGTTTCACCTAGATTCACCAAATGGTAACTTTTTTAATTGTGGCAAAACGTACGTAACCTAAAATTTACCATTTTAAAGTATTCAGTTCAGTGGCATCAGTTACATTCATGGTGTGGAACTGTCACCACTATCACTTTTTCTCAAACAGTCACATTTGCCACATACGCTTTATGTCTCTTTACTGCTGCTGCTACTACAACAACTCTGACTGCTGCTACTACTTACTATTTTTATTATTTTCTGGAAACTTTGGAGGTTAAATTGAAGGTATCATGACCCCTTAACCCTAAATATTTAAGTGGGTATCTCCTAAGATCAAAGACATTCTTTTTCATTATATAGTTTATTAATTTCAGGAAGTTTAACATAGATACAATAGTATTATCAAATATACTTGTCCATTTTCAAATTTGCCCTTTGTCCCAATACTGCCCTTTACAGAAATTTTTATTTTATGACTCAGGAGTCTGTCTAGGAACACCATTAGCTGTCATGTATCTTTAGTCTTACTTATTTTGAAATAGTTTCTTATCTTTTCTTTTTTCTTTTCTTTTTGGTCTTTCATGACATTGACCCTTTTGAAGATTACAGGCCAGTTTTTTGGTAGAATGACCTTCCATTCAGGTTTGTCTGATTGTTGGCTTATGATTAGGTTAGTGTCTGTGTTTTCGGCAGGACTGCTGGAGAGCTGGTGATGTATTCTTCTCTAAATGGCTCATTAGGAGGCACTCGATGTCAGCTATGGTGATACAAACTCTGGTCACTTGGTTAAAGATTTTTTTTTTAAGATTTTTTTGATGTGGATCATTTTTAAAGTCTTCATTGAATTTGTTACAATATTGCTTCTGTTTTATGTTTTGGTTTTTTTGGCCGCAAGGCATGTGGGATCTTAGCTCCCGGACCAGGGATCAAACCCGCACCCCCTGCACTGGAAGGCAAAGTCTTAACCACTGGACCGCCAGGGAAGTCCCTGGTTAAAGATTTTTAATGGCTTTTAGAACAATTTTTTGGGGTGGGGCTTCCAATTACAGAGTTAATGGATCGTATATTTCGGAGTGAAATTTCTTTCTAGCAGAAAAGTTTGCCAAAGACACACCTTTGACTTTTTTCTCCATCATCTTTCGTGTTAGGGTGGTGATGATGTCATGGCCTGCGTCCACGATGACAACGGCAGGGTGCGCGTACAGCACTTCTATAACGTAGGCCAGTGGGCAAAGGAGATTCAGAGAAATCCTGCCAGAGATGAGGAAGGAGTTTTTGAGAATAATCGGGTCACCTGCAGATTTAAACGGCCTGTGAATGTTCCCAGAGATGAAACAATTGTTGATCTGCATTTAAGTTGGTATTATCTGTTTGCTTGGGGTCCAGCCATTCAGGGTAAGCTTACATTTTGGTATCTGAATTAAACACCAGACACTGCTGTGCTTGTAGTCCTTATTTACTGGGCGAGAGAGTGATGAGCACTTGCCTAACATAAGAGAGAGAGAGGCGATATGAATGTTCTGCCTTCAGAGTGTTATAATGGACTTACACACATGAACACAGAAATGGACAAGTGATACACATGCATAGTTAGAGCAAGATATACAAGGTAGTATATGATGAGCTCTGTGCTTAATGAAACAGATCATATGTCTGCTGTATATGGTATGTGGACTCTAATTCTCACAATGGTCTCATTTACTCCTCACCACGTTCTCCAGAATTGTAGGAATTACCCTCATTTTAGAGAGATTAAGGAACTTGCTCAAGGCTATATAGCTAATTAATGGAAGAACTGAAATTCAAACCTAGATCTGTCTGACTTCAAAATCAGTGAGTACTCTTAACTCCTATGCTCTAAATAGAAAAATACTGAACAGGAAAGGGCCTCTGGCGACTTCTCTAGAGATTGACACTCACTTTATGACTATTCTGGTGATCATAAATCTACCAAATTATCCTATTGTTTAGCCCATTACTCCTCAAATTTTAATGTGTATGGGGATTGCCTGGCTATATTGTTAAAATGCAGTTTTCAGTAGGTCTAGTGTGGGGCCTGAGATTCTGCATTTCTAACAAGTTGGTCCACTGATGACCTCACTCTGGGCAGCAAGGCTCTTCAGCATTTCCCCAACAGTGACCCAAGCATATCATGAAGCCTTTGAGAGGCTGCTAAAATCAAGTTACACTGTGTCTACAGCATTCCTCCTGGTTCATCAGCCTGATGGCCTGACCAAGGATGGAAGTGAGCTGTTCTCAGTCCCTGTATGAGAACTCATTCTGGGAATTGCATCTTTCTCATCAGCTATCCGTTGCCTAATCTGATCTTTTTTTCCTCTTCAAATTGTTCCCATTGATCGATTGGAGATTTTATACCCTTTTTTTTTTGCCTGTTTCTAGTTGGGAAAACATATGGATGCCTCCAGATTTGTGACACCTTCTCCGTTTGCTTATTTCCCAGGTTACCGACAGTGGACCTACAGTTATACCTTTGAGTACTTTCAGTGCCCTGGGAAATAAACTATGTCTTAGGCTGGAGAAATGAACTCATTTTAAATGATGGGATTTGGAATCTAAAACTCTGGGTTTGAGTTTGGTTCTGCCTCTTGGTAGCTGTATCTAGCTTTTCCCTCAAGAAAGGTATGAATTGGAGGTACATAGTTAAGCCTGGGAATTCATGTAGGTGACCAATGATTGAGGCTAGGGAGGAGAGGTGAATGGGACCAGTTGAGAGAAGAACTCTTGCCAGCCGGAGGAGTTTGGTTTGTGTTAACAGGAGCCAGCACGGACACGGCAGCAGGGGCTTGACATGTCCAGTTGGACACAGCTTCTCTAGCAAATAGTACCTTAAAAAACCCTCACTCTGAGCCCTATTTCCAAGATCTTTGCTCTAAATTCATATGCCTTAGTCTCCTAAATTTCATAGGGGTTAATCCAAAGGTCAGGCCCTTCCTATCAATTTCAGCTTATTAAGCAGCCTTTGCATACAGGTCAAAAAACGTTTCCCATCCAAAGGCTTGTTTGGTATCTTAATCCTCTTACTTTCTGTACCATTCCACACCACTCTGCCAGACAGACATGCAGACATACAGACACACAGCACACCACACCCTCTCTGGTCTGGCCTGGGCAGGCTACCACTTGATATCCCATAGACTTCCATCTGCAAGGGAGTCCATGTGGTCAGGAGCGGTTAATGAGCCATACATAAAAAATATATTTGGAAAAAAAAATAGTAGCTCTTGTTCTTTGAAGTTTAGTTTTTCTGTGGTTTGCATGTATCATTTTAAATCTGTACCTTTTTTCTATTGCCCCTTCCTTTTTATTTCTTTCCTCTTTAAAGGCTCCATCACCCGACACGATATAGACTCACCACCGACTTCAGAGCGTGTTGTCAGTATTTACAAGTATGAGGACATTTTTATGCCATCAGCTGCCTATCAGACCTTCTCCTCTCCATTCTGTCTGCTTCTCATTGTTGCCTTGACCTTCTACTTATTGATGGGAACCCCTTAACCACAGCTGCAAAGCCAACAGATTCAATGCATTATTAGAAAGTCTTTAGTATATTTTTAAAAAATATGCAGTATAATTTTAGCTTCTATTATGTAAAACAAAAAGACTTATATGATTCAGCTTTCTGGAAGAAAGAGCAAGTTTCTTTTCTAAGCGAAGAGGATTGTTTAATAATGACCCCATACTTTGGGAAAGTACTTAAAACTTTTCTAAGCACTCACTTTCAAATATGTTTTCTTATTTGAGCTTCCCAACATCTCTGAGTTGGCTTTGATGAACGTTATTATTGCCATCGTACTGAATGGGATTTGAGACCCAGGAAGGCTCCCTTTTTATGACTCTCGTGCCATGTCGCCTTGGCTACTTGGTCAGATAACACATAGCAAGGTAGAGAAAGCTAGGCATAGAAACCATGTCTCTAAACAACCTTTACTCTTCCAACTACAGCTCAAGAGAGTTACTTGGAGTAATACTAAGGAGAACCTCACTGGATGGCCCAAGTTCACAGCCAGCCTTTTAGGCAGAAGAACTTTCAAATTTTCATAAAGCATGAAGGCATTTGGATACTTACACAGCTAATGAGGAGAATGATGGAGATGATAGTGATATGAAAATGGTTCATATTTATTTGAAGTGTCTTCTGGATTAGTAAGTAGCTAAAAGAACACTTTTTTTTTGCTGCTTGGAAAGGTTAGAAATGGAACTGTGAGTGTTCCTGAAGATGTAAAATTATATTAATGCTAAAAAAAAAATGGGCATTCTTAGAAGTTAGAATTTGGACTCTACTACCACTGTATTTAATAAATTAAGGTGTTCATTTGTGGTTACAGCTAATTCTGTTGTCAGTCACCATATATTGAGTATGATTAAATGTGTATTATAATAGACAAATCATCTTGAATATTCAAGGCATTTTGATAATAAATTAACATTTTTGGAGATTGTGGAGATTTGGAGTAGAAACATTTTAAAGATGACATTTTTTTTTAAATTAGCAAATGCGAAATGACCCATCAAGTGAATTTACTTAGAGTATCCATTCAAATGTTCAGACATCAATTGGATTGGCAGTCAGCATAATTTATAATAATGTCTTGACTTAATGCATTTTCTTTGTTCAAAGGAACCCAAATGTTCCTTTATTCCAACTGACTGAGTTAACAGCCCATTTAGAGGAAGAGTCTCTGGGTATAATTATGCTGCTGAGACATTTCCACTGTAGAGTTATGGAGTCTTCTGGCTCCCCCCCCAACTCCCCACCCCATTGCTTTAAAGTTGGCTTCAACTTTGTGGTTTTTGTGATTAACAACACTGGAGACTGTGATTTCTAATGCCATCCTTGGAATCCATGTCAGAAGTGAAAGGCCATCTCTCCTTTGAGAGAAGCTTTCACATTCTTCTGGCACTGAACAAAAATAAGGAAAACAGGGCTTCCCTGGTGGCGCAGTGGTTGAGAGTCCGCCTGCCGGTGCCCCGGTCTGGGAAGAACCCACATGCCGCGGAGCGGCTGGGCCCGTGAGCCACGGCCACTGGGCCTGCGCGTCCGGAGCCTGTGCTCCGCAACGGGAGAGGCCACAGCAGTGAGAGGCCTGCGTACTGCGCAAAAACAAAACAACAAAAAAAAACATAAGGAAAACATCCAGATTCTGTGACATTTACTGCGTGCATCCCAGGGATGTAGGAGAAACAATCCTCATTGCAGGTGGGCAGAGGTGAAATGACATCAAGTGAGTGATGGATTCAAACTCAAGTCATCGGGTTCAAGTCCCTGGCTCCACCTGACTCATAACCAAGCCCTCCAGCCTTGGCTGAGGATGGCCTGTGCATCACCTCCTAAGCTACAGTGGTTGTGTAGCAGTGAGGACACTGAGTATGCAGGCACCCACGTTGTAAATAAGAAAGCAAATATTTTTATATTTCACCCCCTCATGTGTATAATATTTCCGCCATAAATAGGTTAAAACTAAATCGAGACTTGAGCTAGTCTCTGTAGCAGGCAGGGAAGGAATAAATTAAGGGATTTTCCTTCTGCTTACATTTCAAGTCAAGTTAATTGTTTCATGAATTGTTTTTCCTTGGATTACCAGTTTTGCATATTTGTGCTTAGAACTTTCAACGATTTCTCATTTCCATTAGTGTGAAATGCAAACCACTTTGTTTACCTCCAATATCATCTTTTGTCACCACTCCTCACCTTGCTCTGTCCCAGCAAGACTGATTTGCTCTCAGTTCTTCAGACCTGCTTTCTCACCTCTCATGACGTTCCCTGTGCCCAAACATTCTCCACTTCCTGGGCTTGCTGAACTCCTATGTACCTGTCAGGTCACAGAATAAGTATTTCTTCCTCCAGTCCCCTGGACTAAGTATCAATAGGTCCAGGTCCCTGCCAAATGCTCCCAGAGCACACTCGGCTTCCCCATTATTTTACTCATCTCACTTTCCTGTAATTGCTGGCTCGTCCTCCCTGCTAACTCTGTAATGCAGGGACCATTTCCTGTTACTCATCCTTATAACAGACACGACTGCATAGTAGGTACCCAGCAAACATTTGTTGAATGAATAAATAAATGAAACTCTACTCCCATGGCAAGTTTGGTCCAGAAAGCTTGTATTCCATATACATTGCTAGACTGGTCAACATTTTTATATTCTTCGACCTGTGATCACTCCTTTAGCAAACACTGAACTTTTGTCCCTTGAAACATAAATCGAAAGATCTTTCGTAACAATGCTGTTTTGCCCTGTAAAACAGAGTTGACATTTTTAACAATAATCATTGTTCAGAAAGGGGAATTCAACAGACCAGGGATGCAGAACAGCATTTAACCGTCATCCCAGAGAATCATCAATTTATAGACATATTGAAGTTAAAACTCTGTAGACTCCCGTTTTATTCGTTCTTCCATAATGTAGGAGAATCAACTTCTATTTCATCTCTGTATTCCATTTTCTAACATAGTACTTGTTGCAGGGGAGAAACCCAACCAGTGTGTTTTTGTAAATGCCTAAGTAGAATAATAATGTCTGCTAAATGTATTTAGTGCTTTTCTTAGCACTTTACAAGGATTAACTCATTTAATCCTCACAACAACCATAGGAAGTAGATTCTATTATTAGTCCAATTTTACAGATGAAGAAACTGAGGCTAGGCATTTGGCATAAATTACCAGTGTTGGCAAGGACTTTAGACGCCGTTTTATCCAATGCACTTATTTTAAAGAGGGGCAGCTGAGACCTAGGGGGTGATGTGATTTCCATCATGCACATTCATTAAAACTTTTATTAAATGGAACCCACTATCCACACTCAAATTAGCCAGGTGCTTTTTTTTCCCCTTTAGCAATTTACAATGAATAGAAGGACTTTTTATAGTTATATTTGGGGAAAGGGGTACATTTTACTTTCTATCGGCTTTTTCTCTTCTTAAAAACATTTTGATTCTTTATTTTACCAGTCATTTTAGTGTGTTTAGTAGTTTTAAAAAATAATACACAGATTGGACAAGACTAGAATGTATTTGTCTTAGTTAATTTTTTAAAGTGACTACCTAAAACCCAGGTCTTCTAACTTGGAGTCCAATGCCCTTTTCTTGCTCCACTGTAGTCTCAAAGGTGAATTTGCAAACATGATTTCAGACAAAATGCAAGAGCCATATTTAATTATCTTAAGTTGGCTTTTGTCATCAAGGAAATCAGAAGGTTTGGACAACTCAGGGATGGATTTCCATCCCACATATTTTTTACTACTGTTTCTGGAATTAAGTTTACAGTCTATATTCAGGATTTTGTGCTTAAGGGGTATTACCACTGAGGTTGTATATTATTCTTAGTTCTAGCCTATGGGTCAGCAAAGTTTTTCAGTAAAGGTCCGGATGATAAATATTTTAGACTTTGCAGTCTCTTAGCTGTTCAACTCTGTTGCAGACAATACGTAAACCAATGAGCATGCCTGTGTTCCAATAAAACTTGACACAAATTTGAATTTTATATAACTTTTTACATGTCACAAATATTCTTCTTTAGATTAAAAAAAACTTTTTTAATGTAAAAACCATTCTTAGCTTGCAGACCATACAGAAATAGGCAGCAGGTTGGGTTTGGCCTGTGGACTGTAGTTTTCCTACCCTTGCTCTCAGCTAAGAGGCACGCCCAGGTGTCATGATCAATTGTATAGGACACTGCGAGTAATGTATTATAATGTATTACTGGTTAATTGTAAAAATATCGACATTAGTAATTTGTTTGTAAACTAAATTATAGTTGATGGATTGTTATCTTGATAATGCATTCCCATTAGAATTTGCATTCTAATATGTTTTCCAGAGTTGATGTGAAAGAGGTGTCAGTAAAGTCAGAGCTGGGTAAGTTTTATTTTATCTAAGCTGTGCCAATCGTGAACGACTTTCACTGTGCAGTTGCTCTTCATGGTGTGGATTACAGTTGATCCTTAAACATTGCATGGGGTTAGGGGCACTGACCCTCTAGGCAGTGGAAAATCCACCTATAATTTATAGTAAGCCCTCCATAATATGTGGTTCCCATGTCCGCGGTTCCTCCTGTCCATGGTCACATGGTCCAACGAGGCAACCAACCTTACTACATGTAGCACTGTAGTATTTACTATTGAAAAAAATCCATGTATCAGTGGACCTGCACAGTTCAAACGTATGTTGTTCAAGGGTCAACTGTACAATGTTCAGACTAGTTTATTTTCCTCTAGACAGTTTTTAAGTATTATCTAAATCTGTTACATCCCCGGTATGGGAGTGTTTTACTCATGTGACTATGGCATCACCTTGTGTATCATAATGGAAACATGTTTGAGAACCACCACATGAGGTCAGATGCTGAGATGTGAATACTTTGCTGTATATAACTGTATTGTTTTCTAAATAGAATTGGTTATGTTTAGTGAACAGTTTGATTATTCTCAGAGTGTTTGTATATATATTTGTACATACATGATGAGGTCTGTATGTGTTTATACATAAATGCCTATTATATACACATACCATGGCCATTTGAAGGTCTTTGTCAGGATTGTTTCTGTTTCTGATCTTGTGAATACTTTAAAAACCAAGAGATAAAACATTGTATGTATTACAGGCCAAACTACCCTTGAGTTTATAGTAATTTCGTTTGCGGAAAGGGTTCCTGGATCCATTATTAAACCTTGCCTCCTCCATTCAACATTCTATGACTTGTTAAGAACATATAAAATAAAGTATCATTGTTGAGTTTGACTTTTCTATACTGTTAGTTAAGGAACTAAGCCTAGTGTGAACTGAGTCAATGGCATGTAGATGCAACCTATCCATGTTTTATATTTAATTAGATTTCTTGTTCAATTAATCAGTTATTTAGTTTCAAGTTGTACTTGGTTGTTTTCATATTTAATAGATAAATATAAATTCCTTTTCATGAAAATAGTGGCTATTAACGTGATTTTAAATGTGACTAAAAATATAAGTGAACCATCAAGCGCTTTGGGGTTTTTCACTTAAAGTATGCTGATATTCAACTAATGTTTTCCATTTTCCCCTGGATATTGGCTATTAGGCAAATAGCTGTTCTGTTCTATTCTTCTGGAGAGCCATGGATTCTCTAGGGTTACGGGGTGTGTGGTGGTTGTGCCATTCACCCAGATCACTAAAGCCGTTACCATTTCATCACACAGAATGTCCTGACCACCTGGAAGAGTAAATGCACCTTCTCCACATGCCTTATTCCCCCAGATGCGCTCATATGCTGGAACAGTCTGGCTCCAGGAGTATTAATATACTTTTTTGCAACTGTCTGTAAAATACTATTTTGTAAGAACTATGCCTTTAGATGGACATTGGTGGGTTATATTTGTTTTATAATAATTGTGTACCTAATGTTCAATTGTGATTGATTTTGAGATTTATGTATATTTATAAGCCTGTCCTACGTGGATTTTTACTCTACGATGTGTGGTACCTTACTAATAAAGACATGGATTTCTATTTATGTAAAGTAATTGTAGCAATATTCCTAGATGCTACCTAAATGATTGTTCTGCCCATCTGCCGTCACAAATACTTCTAACTTTAGAGGGCTATGTTAGAGTTAGAATACATTAACTAGATTTAAATTTTAAAATATAAATTCTCAACATGGTTTGAAATTCTTCCTGTTGATGTAATTAAAGTTTATAATTCTTTATTGATTTACTCTGGTGCATCTTTGTTTTTCTGTTTGTTTTACATCCTTTCATCAGTAAAGTCTCCCTGAAGTTGTCAACCTTGGAGAAGATGACAGCCTGTCATTCTGACAAAGAAGAAAATCATGTTGCAGTAGTCAGGTAAAAATTCCTGCAGAGAAACAATTTGCAAAAGGAATCTTTATTTATAGCTTCAGCTCAGTACCGTTATCAGATAGTAAATGGAGGCCTATAATCCCATGTAAAGTGTATTAATTGGCTAATAGAATTTCAATTGTAGGCCTTACTGGTAACTAAATCATATTATATGTTAAGAACAGTTGGTTTAGTTGTAAAGGCTTATGAATCATCAAGGTGGTATGGAAATTGTGGAATGCAGTAGCTGAACTGGTTAAGAAACTGGGACTAGGTTGAGAAATTCAAGGAATGTCATGTTAAGAAAGAGTTAGTTATTACCACATTCTGCATCATAGGCTCTAATCCTCACCCCACCCCCCAAACAACTATTTTGTTATTTTTTGGTATCCTAGGTGTTTGCCGTGGTATTTATTTTGCAGTATTCTCAGTGGGTAGCCCAGCTGTCCGACCTGACCCTGGCTGATGTTTGACTTGGAAGTTTCTTAGGGCTCAGTCCCAGGTGCAAGGGCCAGGGTATGAGCTGTAAGAAGAGACTGCTGAAGTAAAGTGGACATGAAAGTTACTTGCATCCAGGAGGTCAAGAAGCTTTAACCACTTGTTCATTCATTCATTCATTCAATGAATACTTATCGAGGACTCTTATGTACCAGTCCTTATGCTAGAAACTACTCATGGAGGACTCTAGGAAGAACAGCTCTTGATTTCTGCCCCTAAGAGGCTCATAGCCTACTTGGGGAGTCAGATACCTAAATATCATGATAATACTTTTTGGTGACTGCAGTGTAAAGAAATGCTCAGGTGTGGTGCAAACCTGGAGTAGGGATCCTCACCCAGCCTGGGGCAACCAGGTGAAAGCAGGTGGTAGTACTGAGGCTGAATCTTAAAGAAGGAATAGGAGTAAAGCAGGCAAAGGATGTGGAGAGGCATCTCCAAGAAAGGGGAGAGCAACCCCAGAAGAAAGGCCAGCAGGATGTGTTTGGGAACCGCTGTCATTTGACAGGGTTTGTATTAGTTTCCTATTGCTGCTGTAACAAATTACCGTAAATTTAGTGGCTTAAAACAACAGAAATGTATTCCCTTGCAGTTCTGGAGGCCAGAGGTCTGAACTGAATCACATGGAGCTACAATCATGGTGTGGGCAGGGCCGGTTTCTTCTGGGAACTCCTGGGGAGAGAATCCTTCCTTGGCTTTTCCACCTTCTGGTAGCTGTGGATATTTCTTGGCCCATGGTCTCATGGCTCCAATGTCTGCCTCTGTGGTCAGAGAGGTCAGATTGCTCTCCTCTTCTGTAGTCTAATCTCCCTCCCTCCCTCTGATATAGATACTTGGGATTGCACTTAGCCCCCATCCATATAATCCAGGATAATCTCCCCACATCAAAATCCTTAACTTCATCATATCTGCAAAGTACAAGTAAGGTAACATACTTCACAGGTTCTAGGGATTAGGACCTGGATATCTTTGGGGGCCACCCAACTGCTGGAGGATAAAGGATGAGGCAGAGAGTGGGAAGAGTGAGGTAGGGTGAGCGTGGCCCCATCACGGAGGACCTTGGAAGTCATAGCAAAGAGTTTGGAACGTTCCCACAAAGTGAGGAGGCTTTGAAAGGATCAGACTGTATTTTAGAAAGATCACGCTGGCTGCACTGTAGAGAGTGCAGCAAGAGGGCAGACAAAGGGACCAGCTGGAGGCTGCAGTGACATCAGTGTGGTACCAAGAGTGTACAAACAAGTAGTGCTTAGGATTCAAACCCATCAGGACTTGATTCTCAAATGAAGAGAGTTTAGTTATAAATAGAGAGTGATTAGTATGGCTAATGTGAAATGCATCCACCATCTCCTGGTTCTCAGTCTTGCTCTGACTTGCAGCAGAAGGCTGGTTGTTTATACGCTGCATAGCCTCAGCTTTAGTTGGAGTGTGTTGTTGGGAGTAGAGCCAAGGAAGGGGTGGGCTGGGAATCCCAAATCCTGATCCCTGTCACACTTCAACCGCTCCAGATAAAGCGTTCCAGACAAATCAGGTCTATGAAGATGAGGAGCTACCGGCAAAGGACATTTACGGCCAGCCACTTTTTGGACAGGCAGTTCTGGCTTTTGGTAATAAGTGTTAATTACAAAATCAGCTTGCAGATGCCAATCCCCCCTACCAAACTTCCTCCCACCCTAGAAGAGAAAGGGGGAGCGATTTTGGCTGCAGACTTTTTTTTTTTTTTTTTTTTTT
>NW_020174037.1:4616733-4681850 GCF_003031525.2 Neophocaena asiaeorientalis asiaeorientalis | reverse complement strand
CATTTTGTTTGGAGACTTTTTTTTTTTTTTTTTTTTTTGGTGGTATGCGGGCCTCTCACTGTTGTGGCCTCTCCGGTTGCGGAGCACAGGCTCCCGACACGCAGGCCCAGCGGCCATGGCTCACGGGCCCAGCCGCTCTGCGGCATGTGGGATCCTCCCAGACCGGGGCACGAACCCATGTCACCTGCATCGGCAGGCGGACTCTCAACCACTGCGCCACCAGGGAAGCCCCGCAGACCTTTTTTTTAAAGGGGGATTTTGTGTGTGTGTTTTCCCCAAAAGAACTGTCCAGCTTTCTTTCACTCATCTGGTCTTTTCCTGGGTACATGGGTCTCAACTGGGTTGGTTGAATCAATTTGATAATTTTTTCACTGACCTTTTTACGAATTGGTAAAATTGTCCTTATTGACATGGTTTGGAAGGTTAGCTATAGCTGAATGGTACAAACCAGAAGGACAGGAACCTAGACTGGATGAACAGGAGCCTGGAGGCAGGAAAGGCGATACTCCACTCAGTGAACTGGCAGGACCCGTGCTGTAAGTGGGGGCATGTGTCCTAGTGCAGGAATAGGAGAGAGAAGTAGGAGTAGTTAGGGAGTCAGGCAGGGCCTGATGGTATCAGACTTGTTTACATCATTTGTTCTTCAGCCATTGAGATGTAAGAAAAAAATCTCTTAGTAACTGTTCACTTTCATACTAACCTTAGCTTCCCAAACTCTTTTCTTCTAAACCAGTTATTTGTGTTCTTAGTCTGCCAATTTTATCTAGTTTCAGACGCTGGATGGTTAGTTAAGTGTAGAAAAGGCAAATACGTTTCATCTTGGGTGCTTACTTTGTGGAGTTGGTAGTGGTTCCCTAGAATGCTTTGCTGAGAAGGATTTTGAGGCTGTGTCTAGGCTCAGTGAGAAAGAGTTGAGTGGTTGATTAGCAATGCCTTCTACGGGCTTAGTAAAAGAGAGTGGTATCTCAGATTTGGAATCTGAATGCATGTTGTTTGATTACATTTTCACATGGCTTCTCCTGCACTGTACATACTGCTCTATATGTGATGCACACACTCCACTGTAAGCACTGGACCTTGTTTAAAGTAAACACTCTAAGATAAACACAAAGCCCAGGAGAATCCTCTCCCCACCTGTGTTTGTTTTACCTCTGGGGCTGTTATCTTGATACCTTGGGAGTCTGTGGACATTGACTGATGTTTAAGAGATGCCTCCTGGCTTCTCTAGGACAGAACGAAGAGTTACCCTGAGAGCCACTGTCAGATTTTTTACCATGTCCCAGGTACTGTGCTGCTGCTTTAGACACACTCTTCTGTTTCATTCTCACAGCAACCAGTGATGTAGATGTTATCATTTTATCAGCCAGAAATCTTTCTGTTGCAAGAAGTGTAAAACTGAACTGAAACTGGCTTAAATGGTTGGAAATTCATTGGTTCACGCAACAGGAAGGCCAAAGGCAGTGTGGTCCCAGGGTCAGCTTGATTCACTCCTCTTAATCTATTCCACCTCCACTGTATCCTGGATGCCCATGGAGGCTGTTCTTCCCTGAGGTCGTTGGAGTGAGTTGCTGTGTGGGACCAAAGAAGAAAACCCAAGTAACCTTGCATTTTGGAGGGGATGCCTAAAAGCATATGTCCTGTGAGCTAGAGATTTGAGTAGACTCTGTGTACTTCTCTCAAATTTAGTTTGTAGGTCCTACATCCCAGTATTTTTTCTCTGCTCTCAACCATAGGAATACATAGCAGAAACATCCCCAGTGTTTCAACACTATTTCTCATAGGGAGTACAAACAAGCTTTTTTGAAAGGATAGCAAATCATCCATTCACTTGCTCAGCAAACACTGAACTTGTACTATGAATGGCCCATGCTGTGTCAGGTGCTGGGGACACAGAAATGAAGCAAACCCATGAGAATCTCTGACTTTGACTGTAGTGTAGTAAGTACAATCATAGAGGGGTGAGCAAAATCCTATAGGAACCCAGCCTTGCGTTAGGCCATATAAATGTAAGTCTAGTGAGTTTCTGGTGCTTCAGCCTTCATTTCTCTTAGTTCCAGTAGCTGCGCCAAAGAGTCTTCTGAAGAGCTTTAAAAAATATGCTAAAAGGATCCCTTGTCAGACCAATTAATTAACATAGTACGTAAGAATAGACTTAGGAGCCAGATTCTGTGTTTGAATCCTGCCTCTGCCACTTACGAGCTGTGTACCTTGGCAAGGTACTTAACTTCTCTGTGCCTCAGTTTTCCTCTTTGTAAAGTGGGGATAATAACACCGCCTTCCTTGTAGGGTTGTTCTAAGGATCAAATGAGTTAATGGGGATGAGACATTTATAACAGGGGCTGCAATATGGTAACCGCTATTTAAAAATCCCGCCAAGCACACCAGAGCACACACTTTAAGTGTTTATTAAATAAATCAGTAAAATAGAATCTGGTGATCGGTCTTTCATAAGTACTCCCCCACGGATTCTAATGTGCAGCCTGGGTTTTAAATCTGTTAACATCGTGCCTCTTTGGGGATTCCGCCTCCCCCCAAATTGGCATTAACCAGTGGGTGAGGCGTGTAGCTTTTTTCGTTTGTTTTGTTTTGGGTTGTTTTTAATGACAGTTCAGGGTGTTTTTCGGGAAGATTATCTGACATTTTTCCCCCCAGTTTGTGACTATTATAACACTTTAATTGATGGGAAGGGGGAGTTGGCTTGTTTGTTTGTTTTTTGCCTCTTCTAGGATGCTGAGCCCAGAAACCTCTTACCTGGATTCCTCAGGGACCAATGAACGAAGGGAGCCCGTGGGCGAAGGAGCACTCTCTACGCTCTCTGGGAGTTGTAGTTCCCCAAAGGGCCTGTAAGCGTTCAATGGCCAGCTAGGAACTACGACTTCCACAATGCCGCGGGCCGCCCGCCCTGCCTCTCGCCCGTGCCTCTCGCCAGGCATCCCAGTACCGCCTCTCGGCAGCGGCGGCGGCGGCGGCAGGGGTACCATGGCCGACGACGGTTCCCCTGAAGAGCCGCCCAGTCCGCGGGGCTCCCCGGGCCGGGCGCCGCGGGTTCAGCGTGCGGTCGGGCCGGGCAGCAGCGGTAGCGGCTGCGGGGAGACCCCGCGGACGGCGGCGCTGGCGCTGCGCTTCGACAAACCCATCAAGCAGGCCTTCTACAACACCGGGGCAGTGCTGTTCGTGTGCCTGTGCTGCGGCGCCGCCGTGCTCGTCTACTTTATCCTGGAGGCCTTCCTGCGGCCGCTGCTGTGGGCCGTGCTGTGCGGCACCTTCCTGCACCCCTTCAAGAGCTCGCTGACGCGGCTAGGCCGCCACTGGCTGCAGCGCCTGCACCGCGCGCACACGCCCATCGTGCTGGCCGCGCTGCTGCTGCCGATCTGCTTCGCAGACTACGGCGTGGAGGCCTTGGGCGAGCAGGCGCTGCGCCGCCGCCGCCTGCTGCTGCTGCTCGGCGCCGGCGGCCCGCTTCTCTACGGCCTCTACAGCCTGGGCAGCTACCTGGGCGTGCAGGTGCTGCTGGCGCACGCCGGCGCGTTCATCTGCCGCGGGCTGGACTACTTCAGCAGCCTGTGGGTGAGTGAGCCTCGGCCCGGGCCCTGGGCGGTCCCGGCGAGCGCGCAGTGCCCCTCACCACACCCGCAGCTCGCTGGGGTGCGATCCTGCCAAGCCCTCCGCACGATGCAGGGGCGGCCAGAGATCCAGACCTGCGCTGCAGGCAGTGTCCGTCTCAGCCTTCCTTCCCGTGCACCCTAGGAACTTGGCGCACTTCCTTCCAAAGTGCGGGTGCGGTTTGAAACAGTCTCCCCGTTCCCCGCCCCCGTCCTAACGGAACCACTTAGCGGGGCGTGTGCCCTGTGAGGAATCGCTGTTCCCCTTTGCAGGTAGGGGCTTCAGTGCATCGGTAGGTGGACATGAATTTACTCCTGATCAGGGAGAGTGGGTGCTCCACCACCTTAGTTCTGCTCACGTGGGACTTTCCTGGAAGGGACCTTAGAGATTCTAATCCAACCTGTCATCCTACAGATAGGAGAGGTGACTTCTTACCAGGCTAGGGCTAGCTGGGCACAAAGAGGGCACTGGTTGACGCAAGTTTCTCAAGTCCTAGAACAAATCTTTCTTAATAGCTCAGAGCTGCCTCTCAGTTCAGGTGATTTCAATGTACTTTGTGCCAGGCCCCTACCTGGTTGCTGAGCCTCGTGGGCCTTTCTCACCACAGTCTATTCTTGGGAACTGCTTACATTGTGCAGGGACTGCTGTGCAACATTCTTCTCCCGCCTGGATTACTTCGGCAGACTGGGTGAAGGAAAGGTATATTTGTGATTCTTGGATCATCTGAGCTTATTCTTAGAAAATCACGGAGCTTGAGAGTTGGAAGGGATTTCAAGCATAATCTAGTGACACATTTCCTAACTCAGACCAGATTGTAGATCAGTTAATGATCCAAATATTTCACTGGGGACTGTTAAAAACAAGTGGATGTTTAATGCATAAGAATGCTATTTCATCAGTAAGCAGTACCATTGAAAAATAAATGTATTCACTTTTGTCAGTGTTCAGTGCACCTTGATGTCAAGTTGCAAAATAATTCCCTTTATCTGTCAAGCAAGGTTTTGACTTGCCTGAGGTTATTGGTAGAGTTGGTGATTGATTCCAGAACTCCTGTCTGCTCTTGCTCTATCCATACAACCTCTCAGTTCAAGTTAAAAGTTGATTGAGTATGTTGTTAGGTACTGGGCTTTGTGAGGGCTTTAAACGGAGTAAGGTGCAGGCTCTGTGTTCAAGGTACATATAATCATATGTGAGCATATTCTTATGGAGATGACAGACACACAGATGAATGTTCATTACCCATCAATTATGGGCCAGCAGGGTATTGCAAGGTACTGGGGAGCACCTCATCCATAATTTTGGGATGCTGCTTGTGTGTGTAACTGCTAAGTTATCAGACAGAATCCTTGGCCTCCAAGAGCCCTGGTTATTTCAGTTGTGGTAGGAGAGAGGGATGTGGAAGCACCCTCTTTCACCTCCTGAGGCTTGGCAGATTGTCAGGTGGAAGTGATCCTACTCTTTCTTGCCTCCTTGCCTGGTGCTCTTCAGGAGAGGTTTCTGAGATCCGGAGAATGTGATGGTCCCAAAGTCGCTCAGACTTTGAACAAACCCAGGGTTCACTTTATGGAGTCCCAGTTCCATGTTATTTCTCCTTTACCTGTTGTTTCACGGTTCAGTTAAGTGGACTGAATGCCTCTTACATAGAAGGCAGAGTACTATATGCTGTTAAGAAATATAAAGGTTACTATAACTTGATTCCTGTCCTCAAGAGATTCAGTCTTGTCAAATTCAGACATATTTCTAGATTCTGCTAACATTTTTGACTGTTGATAATGCAGTTTACTGTAATTACCGTAGGCAAGACCAAGTCACATATCCACCAAACTGTAGGGAATTAGGAAAGAAAGCCCTAGCATATATGAACACTGTATTTTCATAGGAAAGTAAGAATTGAATACATGGGTAAATTGCCATGATTCGCAGAAACTTGGGCATTTCTGCCAGTCCCTCTCAGATAGTGGAAAGAGATGAGGAATTGAATAATTGTGAAAAAGTGCCTGCATCTCCGTGTATAGAGCTATGAATATCTTTTTACTGAAGATAAACCCCCCTTCCTTGTATTTTATTTACATACCCTTGAATGGGTTGTGGATGAGCAGAAGAGAAGTAAGGGCCAAGATTGATTACGTTAGAAGAGGGGAAGGAAGGTCAAGCCAATTAATAATTTTGAAAAGGCTTGAAACTCAGCTGTTTGCCTAAAGCGATGGGGGCAAGGGAGGAAGGGGTAAAAAACCCCATTATAAACGACACAGCATGAGTTAATTAGAAGTGAGTAGGGAGCCTAAACTGAGGTTGATCTGAGTTGGAGAGAAGCTTGCGGCTGTGTTTTCTTGAAGCAGTTCTCAGGAGCGGGTGGTTGGATGGAGGTGAGCTAAAAGTGTACCTGGGAAGCGGAGACAGGGAGTGCTCACTGCTCAGTCAGGAGCGCTGATTAAGGCCTGACAAGTGAAAGGTCCTGTGACTGGGTAGGGCGCCCTCTCTATAACTTTTTTGTCATAGTTCACATCTGGTTTGGTTTTGTGAGCCCAAGAAGGGCTGCCTGTCATAGAAAAAGAGTCCTTATGCTTTCTAAACAACCTGTAAATTGGGGCCTGCTGCTGTTGAGAGGTATGGCTGGGGGAGGTAGAGAGAAAAGTGAATTTAAGGAAATCTACGTTTTGGAGAGCTGACAATTCATGCATTTAAGATCCAGCTTTTGAGCATCTACCATGTACTGGTAGGCACTTTCGTGTGTGTTATTTCATTCTCACAACAGTCATGTGAAGTAGGAGGCAGGAATTTCTCAGGTGAGATTTAGAGATTGATCTCTTCATTTTGTCAGTGAATGCTACTCAACAGACCTGTCAGCAGTGGAAGGCCCTTTGTCATCAGAGCCTTCAACAAAGATTTTTAAAAGCTTTCCCCCAATACATTGTGTTTATTTATTTATAGTATAAATTGATTTTAGTTTTCAGGGAAAAAAAACAGAAGAATATCAGGATTGGACTAACCACACATATTCCCCCAAAGGCCCCTGGATTCTAGTCATCTAGAAACCTTAGTCATCTCTCTTATCCTTGTATCTGTTATTTCCAAGTCCTATCCCGTTTTCCTTTGTAATGTCTTTTTTTTTTTTTTTGAGGTACGCGGGCCTCTCGCTGTTGTGGCCTCTCCCGTTGCGGAGCACAGGCTCCGGACGCGCAGGCTCAGCGGCCATGGCTCACGGGCCCAGCCGCTCCGCGGCATGTGGGATCTTCCCGGACCGGGGCACGAACCCGTGTCCCCTGCATCGGCAGGCGGACTCTCAACCACTGCGCCACCGGGGAAGCCCCTTTGTAATGTCTTTACTACCTGTGTTTTCCTTTGTTACCAGTTTATCCTTCCAGTTCAGGTCCTGTTCACCTCACTTTGGGGTTCCTTCAGTCTCCTAGCTCTTTTCTGCTAATTCTCCATCCTGCTTGCAAGTGAAAGAGTAACCATCCATGATGTGAGCAATTTTTAAAAACAGTTTCAAATATATTAGAGTATTGTGCTGACTTAGTGATGTCTAAACACTTAAAAAAAATCATCTGTTGCAGCAACCTCACATATAACTCAGTCCTTAGGGTCCTTGGCATCTTTCCTTGGTGTAGAGCTGTCAAGATAAATCTAAAAATCTAGCCTTCCTGCTCCACCATTTTTCTTTGCTGGGAGTGTTTTGGGTCTTCTTCTCTCCTTTAGTTCAGACTTGTTAGAACGTTTTGAAGACATTTACAGTTTTTGCAGTAGTAATAGATTTGTTTTCTCCATGGTCTCTGATCACATTGTTTCCATTTTACTTTATAAAGAAGCATGAAGTGGAAGGAACAGTGGCTGAAAGATAAGAGTGTAAATTCTAAACAGAGCTCTGTTAGTAGCTTGCTTTGTGACCTTGGACAGACCAGGGCCCGTCTCTGGGCTACTCAACTCTAGTTGCGTGAAGTGTGGGGTTAGCTTGGATGATTTCTAAGGTTCCTGGATATTCAGTTTTACAGATAGATCCCCAGAGTTTGGTAGTACTGCCAGCAAGGCTCTTGGGAAATGCACATTAGCCAGCCGGCCAGGCCTACTCCTGGGATGTTTTACTTGCCTGGCAACAGTAAGGAGGAAAGTTTCCGGTACTTAGGTTCTTTCTCAGTTAAAGACTTTGATTATAAAAGAGTCTTGACTCTTAAGTTGCCACACCATGAAGAGAACAAAGTTTTCAAATTAGAATAAAGGAGAATGAGGTTTTTTTGTGTGTGTGTGGTATGCGGGCCTCTCACCGTTGTGGCCTCTCCCGTTGCGGAGCACAGGCTCCGGACGCGCAGGCTCAGCGGCCATGGCTTACGGGCCTAGCCGCACCGCGGCATGTGGGATCTTCCCGGACCGGGGCATGAACCCGTGTCCCCTGCATCGGAAGGCGGACACTCAACCACTGCGCAACCAGGGAAGCCCGAGAATGAAGTTTTAAAGGAGAATGAAGTACCCGAAGCAGTAGCTGATGAGGGCTGTGGCTCCATAAGTTGGGAAGAAATAAGTAGTTTTATTCTCTCTGTAAAAGACTTAGGAAACTGTTCTGCAAAATCATGCAATAGAAGCAAGCCAAGTTGCTTTTCCAGTTAATACCCAGATGACAATAAATAAAACAAAGACATAGTCTATAGGGCAAAGTCTACTTATGTTTTATGCATTTAGTATCTTATTTAATCAGAAAAGTATATGTGGTTAATAAGTCAAATGAAAGGAAAATGTGATTGTTTATTAGTTTGCTTTACTTGTAGTGCTAAATAAATGTTGCCAGTTTTTATGGACAGTCTTAAGTATCTAGCACACATTGGTGCTTTAAAATGAGTATTGAATGTATATTTTGAAAAGATCAGACACATTGCTCTGAAGAACATAGTTTGGGAAAGTATGCCTTCTTTTTAAACTGTGGCTCACTGATTTATTCCTGGAAGAAAATTCATACTTGAACAGGTTTTCTCTGAGAGAGACAGAAATAAAAAGCTCTCATAAAGGCACACTTATAGGAATCCATACTGGAAATTATGTGTGAAATTTGAGTGTACACATCCTTATTTTCAGTAAGTTAAAGAATATTTAGCGATTTAAAATATTGACTCAAGTAGAACATGCTTGTTATATACATAAAAAAATTTAAGCAGCATGTAAGTTTATATGGTAAAAGTGAATTGTCTCTTTTCTCTTCCCACTGTATAGGTATTACTGTTGTTAACTGGTGAATAGCCTTCTAAATTTATTTCTACACCTATGTGAATGTATAAAGTATAGGGGTTTTGTTTTTTAAAACAAAAGTTTTATGTATATATATATATATATATATATATAAAATTCTCTTTCTTTTATCATTGCTCTTTCATTATCATTGTATTGTGGATATCTTTCCTTGATAGTACTTTCAGATATACTTCTTTCTTTTTAATAGTAGCGTAGTCTAACGTTTTTTTTTTTTCTGGATGCCTTTTAGAAAGTGTTCCTACCAAATTATTTTAGCACTGAATTTGTATTAGTATCTGATAAACATTGGTAACTGTAAAATCATTATGGTTTAATAGAAACTTTAAAGTGTTTTTATAAATGACCATACTTTTTCAACTAATAATATTCTGTGAATTTTTTCTGAGGAAACTCTTGAAAATACTGAAAAAAAGTCAAAAGATTTTTTTTTTAAGTAAAGACATTTACTATTTATAAAGATAATACTCCTCTTAGAAGAAAATTCAATACTTGAAGTGTAAAGATGCGACTTACCCCCTGAAATCCAACCATTCAGAGACAATATTTTTTAACATTTTGGTGAGTATATTTTCACCATTATAAACGTACATATGCATAAATTCACACTGTGTCATTGAATAAAGTTATTTATCACACTTTTGAAAGTCTGAATAATTATTTCATTTTTGGAGATCCATAATTTAAACAGTCTCCTATAAAATGACATTTAATTTGTTTAATATTTTAAACTGCCACAGTGAACATTTTTATATCTGCACAGTGTGTAGTTCTTCTGTAAACCAAATTTGTAGACGTGGAGTTGGGGAGTATATTTAATAAGTTGTTATTTTAAACTGAAATGAGGTTATCTGTGAGTTTCAGGTTTACTGGGTGAAAACACATACCTCTCTTTAGATCATGAGTTTCTTTGAAAAAATCTCAAGTATGCAGTCTCTCATTTTTTTCCTCTCCTTGCGAGTGATACTCGTTCCTTATGAATACAGATAAGAAACAAAAACTTCTTGAAGATTGGTTGAAAAGTATCATAGGCTTAAAATCTGAAAGTATATCCTTCTGTGATCCTCTAGTTCAGCTTCTCACTGAGGGCACACTCTCCTACTTTGTCATGCCTGACTTCCAGTCAGCTTTTGCTCAGACTTTTAGCGATGGTAGCTCATTCCCTTTTTAGACATCTATAGTTTATTAGAAAAATTTATTATATAAAGCTGAAATATGTTGCTTCCTAATTTCCACCTATTATTTCTGCCCTCAGAACCACAGATAATTAAGTCTGTTCCTCTCTCAGATGACATTTCCCCAGCTATTTGAAGGTAGCTATCAAATCTTATTTCCTTCTCTTTTCTAAGCTGAACAGTTTTTTCCCCAGCTGTATCTGTGTCTCCTATGTTGTGGTTTCCATTTCCTTTCCCAGTCTGAATTTTATTGTCACTGTGGTTTGATAGTGTAAGTCACTGAAACAATCACTTTCCCTGATGTATTGTACTTTTATTAATAGGCATTCATGCCAGTTACATTTCTGACCAGCTATCCTCTTCCCATTCTATACTCGTATAGATGAGTTTTGAACCTAAAAGCAGAACTTTGCATTTCTCTCTATTAAATTTAATCTTATTTGTTTAGCCCATTGTTCTAATTTCAGGATATCTTTTTGAGTCATTTATATTGACTATTCCCAATTTTGTGTAATCTACAAGTTCGGCTAATATGCCTTCTAGTCTTTCATCTAAATTACTGACTACATGTTTAATAAGGCAGGGCTGATTACCCCTGTGTAGCATACTGCTGAAGACCATCCACTTGCTGAGGATCATTTTCTTTTTAAATTTCAGCAATTTGTAGTCATCAAAATCAACTTTTTATTTTCCCTTGTGAATACTGGAGCAGCTTTTCCTCTTTATTTTTCTGGCACTACCCTTTATTCTTCTTATTGTTAAGAAAGCAGATTCTGGAGCCAGGTTCCTGGGTTCTAATCCTGACTCTGTCACTTCTTTTTTCTTGCTTTTTTAAAAAATAGTATTTATTTATGTTTTATTTTTTGGCTGCATCGGGTCTTAGTTGCAGCACGCGGGATCTTCGTTGTGGCATGCGGGATCTTCCGTTGTGGTGCACGGGCTTCTCTCTAGTTGTGGCGTGCAGGTTTTCTCTCTCTAGTTGAGGTGCGTGGGCTTAGTTGCCCTGCAGCATGTGGGATCTTAGTTCCCCGACCAGGGATTGAACCCATGTCCCCTGGAGGCAGGAGGACAGGGTTCTAGAAGAGAGACTTCTGACTGATTTCTCTTCCATCTTTAAGATATTGATTGGGTGGTATCCTTTCAAAGCTTTTTGGCCTTGGCTGTCTTTCTACCTGGATTTTCCTCCCGTCTCACTGCCTGTCCAAGGCTAAGTCTGCTGCCCCAGAGGCCTTGAACCCATCTATCCCGACTCTGTCACTTTTTAGCTGTGTGACCTTGTGCAAGTCACCTCTCTGAAGTATCAGTTTCTTTCATCTCTAAAATGGGAGTGATAATGTTACTTTTTTCCTGTGGTTATGAGGATTAAATGAGTTCATGTATTTAAAGTATTAGAACAAGACAAAGTGTTACATAAGTGTACTGTTACTACACTCAGATTTTGTTCTGAGCTCTATAGTCATATCTCAAATTCTCTAAATTCCCAGGGTTAAATGTGTATGGTCCTACAAGCTTGAACTTTTTGGAAGCAGCTGTAGTCTCACTTCCCATGTGCTCATATATCTGGGGCTTAAGATCTCTTTAATATTTCATCTTATTAGTTGCTTGAAGAAAAATATTTTAATATCCTTTTCATTATAAAAGAACTAGTGCTCATTAAAGGCAATTTGGAAAATATAGAGAAAAGGAAAAGGGGAAAACAAAATCTTATCACCTAAATACAACTTTTTAGTACATTTACTCCCCCTCCTCCACCATACAGTAGATATACTCATGTCACATGTGTTTTTTAATTTTGCTTTTTCCTTAATAATATCTTAGGAATATTTTAAGTTATATAGTCTTTGTTTAAAAAAGCCTGTTTTAATGATTGCATAACATTTTACTGAGTGACTCATCCAGAGCTAACCACTTCCCAGTTATTGAACTTTTAGGTTATCAACTTTTCAGTGTTCTAAATTAGTCTGTGATGAGCTTCTTTATTTTTAACCCTTTTTCAGAATTTATCATTATTTAGTAAGGTCCCAAAGCTGAATTCTCAGGTCTGAAGCTATAAACATTTTTAAGACCCGAAGAGTATTTTGAAGATATGATCAAAATAAAGTAGGAGGTAGTTTTTTTCTGGCTTTTGTAGTAACCAGATCAGTTCCTTTTTCTTCACTCTCTGAATTACAGCATAAAGTCCTTTTTTTGTTTTAATTTGCCTATTTTTTTTTCAAGGTTCAGGTTGTTTTAATAAATTCTTGGTGCTCACATTTGTTCTAGGTTTTGTATTCTTTCCATCTTTTGTGTATGTTCTATTAAAATATGAGGTTATTAGAGAGTTTCTGTGTAGGATGCTTTGTGATTACTAGAGTCATTTAGTTTTACTGTAGGGAAAACTGAGGAGGGGGACTCTGGCTGGTTCTTCTGTTCTCAAGTCTCGCTGTTTCTTCCTCTGGTAATATTTTTTTCAGCTACACGTCTTCAACTGAGTATAACTCTGGACTCTAACCATCTGTTACCAAGATTATTTCAGCAGGGTCACACTTCAGCTGGCTGCCTTCTTTTTAGCTTTTAAAAAATTCTTTTCATGGTAACACCGGCTTGCGGGATCTTAGTTCCCTGACCAGGGATGGAACCTGGGTCCCTGGCAGTGGAAGCATGGAGTCCTAACCAGTGTACCACCAGGGAATTCGCTCTTGTTTTTTCTTTTCTTTTGTAAATATTAATCTACAGAGAAAACTTTAAGAATTCCACAAGGTGAAGCGCTTAATTTAAATCCATGGCTTAAAAATTGAATATTTTATCGTAAGTATCTTTATGCATATAATAGTTTTTGAACTTTAACATATCTTAAATTAAAACTATATTTATGTATTTTTTGTTAAAGATATTTAAATAATATCACTGCATGGGATTTCAAACGTGTTTATTTCCAAACTTGATTTATCTAAGCAGAGGAGGAAAACCTATGCACACTCCCTTTAGCACCACCAACCGTCATCTGTGTTGTATCCACAGCTCTCATGCTATGTAGATGCTTGCAAGTTTTGTATAATTGTATGTTTATTGCATGTGTAAATATTTTACAACTGTGTCTATATTTCATTTATTTAAGATCTGGACCTTGGTAGTTGGCTATGTGTTGACTGTTTCATTCAAGTGGAATGCAAGCACTGAACGCTACTTGAGAGCAGTTTCAATTCCTGTCTGGATTATGTTGCTTTTTCATTTAGGTGGGTCCCTTTTTCTAAGAAAGTCTAGCTTAAGGTCAGCGGAGGCTGACCGTGTGAATCAAAGTGAATTTTTTGAAGTTTTATGTGTTGCGTTTAAAATTCTTTAAAATAATCCTTCAGAATATTCTGCCTTAATCTTTCATTAATCTTGAATGAAAATATTGTACTTTAAAATATCTACTTTTAATTATATGGAATGTTCATTTTCAAAAAGGTCTTTTAAAAATAAATATATCTTATAAAGTAGAGCACACTTGGACTTTCATGGCTGTTTCTGAGTGTCTTACTTAGGGAGGATACAGCTAAGCAGTCAAGGATGATAAGAGGTGCTCAAAATCATGTGAGAGAAACTCTTAAGGGAACCAGAGATGTTTACTCTCCATAAGAGAAGGGCACTGGGGCTGCAGGGGTGGGGAGGAGGTAGAGGTGAGGAAGATACCAAATATGGAAGCCGGTTTCAGGTATTTGAAGGATTGTGAAAGAGTGGTTTAAACAGGTCTCTGTAGCCATTTGGGAGAGTTGTCAGAGCAACGAGCAGCTTCAGAGAGGCAAGTCTCTGGTCAACATAAGGATGATCAGTGTCAGAGCTGCTCAGAGTAATGAGTTCCCCGTTATTTGAGACTCTTCACTGTTAGCTGAGTGGCTGCCAGGATGTTGTAGAGTGATTTTTCAGGGACTCATTTACCTCCAAGTCTTAACTATATGGAAACATCAAGTTCTAATTTAAAAACGAAATTCAGTAACCTAGAGCAGTAGGTAGCCTATTAGTAGTAGTTTTTAGAGCTACTTATTGTTAAAAATAAAATAAAAACCAGAGTTGGTTGAAAGTATGTCTTTGCTTAGAGTCTGATATGGAACAAAGCATTACTTTCTAGCTCTGCTGACTTGGAATGCTAAAGGAGTTTCTCAACAAGATCCCCTAATGTCTGATGGGACTCATTTCGAATTTGGGGAAGGTAGAGTAGAGGAGGGAGGCAGGCAGGTATGTTCGTAAGGCTGTAGACCAACTCAGGGAAATGCAGAGGCTTTTGATCCTTGGCCACTTGTTAGCATTTTTGCTCTGTACACTGAGGATACATTAAAGCTTTTTGCTGTGCTCTTGTGGGCCATTCCACCCTTTCTTGAGAGGTAGAGTTCACACCCAGTGGTATTTCTGGGAAATCAAGTCAGGCACCATGACTTAAAGTTCTGTGCCTGATGCAGGTCATTCGGGGGTTAAACAGGGGGTTTGATGGTCTTCAACACTGGATATGCTTTAGAATGGACTTGATTCTTCAGGTGATACAAGCCTCTTAAAGGTAAGCTGGCACATACCCAATCCTTTAGACCAGGGCCTCTGAGAGCAGGGCTGGACTTCCTGAGAGGAGCCCTGAATTGAGGTTTCAGTTGCCTTTTAAAAAATTTTTTCCCTGTAAAACAATTCTGTTATTAACATATTTGCCAAATTGTTCTGTCAGTCTACTAAACTGAGTCTTTTAAAGACAAGTGCTAGATTTTTATTTCACTAAAGATGTTAATTCTTAATAATTTGCAGCATCCTTGGCTGGCTCATGGAGAATTCCGGTATTCCTGGTTATTGTTTTCCTGATGTCTGTGGGCACCCTCTATGAAAAACAGAATGGAAAAGAGTCTTCTGGTAAGAAATACGGCATTCTTTTAATGTTACTCTTAAGAAGTATTTGGGAGAATAACTTTATTTAAAAAACATACTATGATGAACTGCTTTAAATTGGTGGTATTTTCTGAACAGAAAATAAATTTCTTTCAAATATTTTAGATGGTTAGACCATTTCCACCCCCCTTTTTTGCATTTTTAATTGAGGTTTAATTCATATAACATAAAATTAATCATTAACCTTTTTTTTTTTTTTTTTTTTGCGGTACGCGGGCCTCTCACTGTTGTGGCCTCTCCCGTTGCGGAGCACACGCTCCAGACGCGCAGGCTCAGCGGCCATGGCTCACGGGCCCAGCCGCTCCGCGGCATGTGGGATCCTCCCGGACCGGGGCACGAACCTGTGTCCCCTGCATCGGCAGGCGGACTCTCAACCACTGCGCCACCAGGGAAGCCCCCATTAACCATTTTAAAGTGGCATTTAGTACATTCACAGTGTTGTGCATCCATTACTTCCATCTAGTTCCAAGACATCTTCATCACCCTAAAGGAAAGTGCTGTGCCCATTAAGCAGCTACATAAAGTTAGGTTATTTATTTGAGATCTTTCTTTTTTCTTAATGAAGGTATTTATTGCTATAAACTGCCCTCTTAGAAGTGCTTTTGCATCCCATAGGTTTTTTGTTTTTTGTTTTTTTTTGGATTTTTATTTATTTTTTAACATCTTTATTGGGGTATAATTGCTTTACAATGGTGTGTTAGTTTCTGCTTTATAACAAAGTGAATCAGTTATACATATACATATGTTCCCACATGTCTTCCCTCTTGCGTCTCCCTCCCTCCCCCCCTCCCTATCCCACCCCTCCAGGCTGTCACAAAGCACCGAGCCAATATCCCTGTGCCATGCGGCTGCTTCCCACTAGGTATCTACTTTACTACGTTTGTTAGTGTGTATATGTCCACGACTCTCTCTCGCCCTGTCACAGCTCACCCTTCCCCCTCCCCATAACCTCAAGTCCGTTCTCCAGTAGGTCTGCGTCTTTATTCCTGTCTTACCCCTAGGTTCTTCATGACTTTTTTTTTCTTAAATTCCATATATATGTGTTAGCATACAGTATTTGTCTTTTTCTTTCTGACTTACTTCACTCTATATGACAGACTCTAGGTCCATCCACCTCACTACAAATAATTCAATTTCATTTCTATTTATGGCTGAGTAATATTCCATTGTATATATGTGCCACATCTTCTTTATCCATTCATCTGTCGATGGGCACTTAGGTTGCTTCCATGTCCTGACTATTATAAATACAGCTGCAACGAACACTGTGGTACATGACTCTTTTTGAATTTTGGTTTTCTCAGGGTATATGCCCAGCAGTGGGACCCCATATTTGTTTATTTATTTTTGGCTGTGTTGGGTCTTCGTTTCTGTGCGAGGGCTTTCTCTAGTTGTGGCAAGCGGGGGCCACTCTTCATCGCAGTGCGCGGGCCTCTCACTGTCGCGGCCTCTCTTGTTGCAGAGCACAGGCTCCAGATGCGCAGGCTCAGTAGTTGTGGCTCATGGGCCTAGTTGCTCCGCAGCATGTGGGATCTTCCCAGACCAGGGCTCAAACCCGTGTCCCCTGCATTAGCAGGCGGACTCCCAACCACTGCGCCACCAGGGAAGCCCCTTCCCATAGATTTTGATATGTTGTGTTTCCATTTTCTTTGGATCATATACTGTTTGATTTCTCTTTTGATTTCTTCTTTGATACATTGGTTAATCAGAAGTATTTTAATTTCCATGTGTTGTGTCCCACGTAACAAACCATTGCCAAATCCAAAGTCATGAATATTTACCCCTATAGATCTTGTATCCTGGAACTTTGCTGAATTTGTTTAATAGCTTTAATAGTTTCTGTGGCTTCTTTAGGATTTTGCATATATAAGATCATGTCTCTGCAAATGGAGATAGTTTTCTTACTTTCTCATCTGGGTGCCTTTTATTTCTTATCTTGCCTGATTGCTCTGGCTGAAACTTCCACTACAATGTTGAATAAAGATTAGTCTTCTTTAAAAGATTATTTTTTAAAGATTATTTTAAAGGTTATTCTTTAAAAGATTATTTTAACCTTTTAAAAGATTGTTTTTGAGGTACCCTGGTTGCACGTGGCCTTTATCCAGAGTGCTTTGTTAAACATACAGGTTTCTAATGAGTTGTACGGGGGTTGTGGTGGGGTGGGGTGCAGGGGCAGATATAGTCACTGTTCTGAGATCATCAGACTGGACTTCTAGTTAGCCAGCCATGTGGGAATGGCTGTGAGCAGAGAGGTAGGTTTGAATAGCACACAGTAATTGACATTTGTCCCTTGCTTCTTTCTGATAGTTATACATAAACTACAAGAGCAAATTACTAATTGCAGAAGATTTTTTAGAGGAAAAAAAAAGTTCTCAAATACCAGTGTGTTACAGTTAAGTTAGAAAATAGAGAGAAACAAAAAGAAGAAAAGAAAAATCATTAAAAATCCCACTGCCCACAGATTATACCAAAATGTTAACTAATGACTTTTATGCCTTTGGACTTTTTAAGACACAAGAAAACTGGATCATAGTGAAATTGTTTTGTAAACTGCATTTTAAACTTATGTCACGAGCACCTTTCTATGTCCATGAATATACTTCTGCAATGTTATTTTTCACATCTCCTTTTCATGCTAATCACAGGGCTATTTGTGGCACTTCCGTGTATATGTATAGCTACATTACAGAAGTTTTTTAAAATTAAGTTGCTGTTTATTATTTTATTTGGTAGATGAGTAGTGTCTGACAGTTGTAAGACATCTTTTTTTTTTTTTTTTTTTTTTTTTTTGCGTTACGCGGGGCTCTCACTGTTGTGGCCTCTCCCGCTGCCAAGCACAGACTCCGGACGCGCGGACTCAGCGACCATGGCTCACGGGCCCAGCCTCTCCGCGGCATGTGGGATCTTCCCGGACTGGGGCACAAACCCGTGTCCCCTGCATCGGCAGGTGGACTCTCAACCACTGCGCCACCAGGGAAGCCCCAAGACATCTTGTATTCATAAATATTTGTTTAGAATTTTATAATAACTATCTGAAACAAAGAAACTTTAATTACTTATCTGAGAGTAGAAAATAAAAAAGATTTTATTTTATATTTTGCTGTCTTTCTAAGTTTTCTTTGCTCAGCCTCTCTTTCTGGTCACAATCTGTTAGACTGTGTGGTTATATATCGAACCAGTAGAAGTAAAGTTCCTGTTTTGGCAACTACTGTAGAAAGCTTGGTGGTTTCCACTTGTTCCTCTGATAAGCTTTGTCTCTTTCTTTTCCCCTTTCCCCTAATAGTAGTGGTTCAGACAGCTCTGCTTATCCTTCACCCCTCACCCCAGGACAGTTTTCTCCTTTTTTTTTTTCTTCTGGCATTCTCTCTCTCTCTCTTTTTTTTCTTTTTTTCAATTGAGGTATATTTGACATATATCATTATATTGGTTTCAGGTGTACAACATAATGGTTCCATGTTTCTATATATCACCAGAATAAGTCTAGTTAACATCTGTCACCTTACACAGTTACCAAAAAACTTTCTTCTTGTGATGAGACCTCTTAAGACCTACTCTCTTAACTCTCTCAAGTCTATAATAAAGTGTTATTAACTGTTAATAACAGTGTTATTAACAGTAGCTTACCATGCTGCCATTACATCCCTGGGACTTGTTTATTTTATAACCGGAAGTTTGTGCCTTTGACTCCCTTCACTCATTTATCCCACCCCCACCACCAGTTCTGGCAGCCCTCCGTCTGTTCTCTGTATCTTTGAGCTGCTGTTTGTTTTAAGATTCCACATATAAGTGAGATCATACAGTATTTGTCTTTCTCTGACCCTTTTTACTTAGCATAATACCCTTGAGGTCCACCATATTGCTGCAAGTGACAAGACTTCATTCTTTTTTATGGCTGAATAATATTCCTGTGTGTGTGTGTGTGTGTGTGTGTGTGTGCGTGTGCGCGCACGCATGTGTGTATGCGTATATATATATATATATATATATATATATATGTATGTGTGTGTATGTATACACATCAGTGGACCCTTAGGGTGTTTCTGTATCTTGGCTATTGTAAGTAATGCTACAGTGAACATGGGGGTACATATGTCTTTTCGAGTCAGTGTTCTTGTTTTCTTCAGATATATATCCTAAAATGGAATTGGCTGGATCATATGGTAGTTCTATTTTTAATATTTTGAGGACAGTTTTGTCCTTTTGACTGCTTTTGTCCAGGGCTAAGTAAGTACTGCAAGTATATGAATAAAGTAGGTCTAAACCAGGGGTTTCAGATGGATTTTCTCTTGGGTATAAATTCTAGTCAGCTGGTGATGGCAGCCTGGGGAGCCGTGAGGACAGGAGTTCTAAGACCAAGTATTGAGCTTGGGGAAAAAGAAGACTGTGTTTGATTATTATTCCCCATAAGCCCAGGATAGTGGTGTGTTGGCATGCAACCCAGATTTCTGGTATTTGTATTCCAGACTATTACAAGAAAGGAAGTCATAGAGACACAGAATAAATATTGAGAGCAGATTTGGAAATGTTGGTTTTCCTTGTTTTGTTTACTCCTATTCCAGCCTACTTCAGAATAGGTTTTTCTTGATTTAGAATCTTTTTATGGACTTCTAGTATAGATAATCCTCATCATAAAATAAATTTGTTTAAGCATTTTTTTTCTAAATTTCTGAGTATTTTTTTCCTGTTGCCCCTAGTACCTTGTTTCTTTTAGGCAGCAGAACTCAAGCCATATTGGGACAACCTTTCCCGTTTTTATTGTCAATTCCCTCCTGTAGATGTCACTGTAATATAGTTAGGCACGGGAATGCTTCGGTGTACTGCCATGGCATTGTGTGCATTTATTCCTTACTTGTCACCTCCACTGTCCCATTGTAGGACTGCTCTTGTAACCTAGTCTTGTGTAGGCATCTTTCTCTATGTCTTTCTCTATGAGCTTTGAATCTTTTGCTTTTTTACAATCTGTGGTTCGCTGGATGCACAGAATTAATCCTTTGGATGTCATCATACTTCAAAGCATGAATTTGTTTAGTTCCTAGATCCAGAAAACTCTTCTTATGTATCATTGCTGAGTTAGTTTCAGTGGTTCTTTCTGAACCCAGGGACCTTACTCAGTTCTTAGACCTTAGGAACTCTTGCTTGGTATTTCCTGGAACCTCAAGTTAATGTAGGGAAAAATGTTAAGTGTCTACCATGCTTTTAAGTGTACTATCTTTTTTAATCCACAAACAAAACATTCCCCCCACAACCTTGTAAAGTAGATTTCTCCGTTTTGCAGATGAAGACATTTAATAACAGGTTAACTGACTTGCCCACAATCCCACGGGTGACTGGTGGAGCTAAAATTTAAGCTTACGTCCTTGACTCTAACCTACGTCCAGTGTTCTTTCCTTTCACCAGGCTCTTTGACAAGCATCAGCCATCCTGAAAAAGTATCGACTGCTGATGTGTCTTTTTTTTAAATAAATTTATTTTATTATTTTATTTTATTTATTGTTTCTGGCTGTGCTGGGTCTTTGTTGCTGCACACGGGCTTTTTCTAGTTGCGGCGAGCAGGGGCTACTACTCTTTGTTGCGGTGCGCGGGCTTCTCACTGCGGTGGCTTCTCTTGTTGCGGAGCACGGGCTCTAGGTGCGCAGGCTTCAGTAGCTGTGGTGCATGGGCTCAGTAGCTGTGGCTCGCAGGCTCTAGAGCGCAGGCTCAGTAGTTGTGGCTCACGGGCTTAACTGCTCCGCGGCATGCGGGATCTTCCTGGACCAGGGATCGAACCGTGTCCCCTGCACTGGCAGGCGGATTCTTAACCCCTGCGCCACCAGGGAAGCCCTGTGGATCCGTCTTGCACTCAGCTGTAGTTGTCAGCTCCTTCAGTCTTCATGTTGGCCCCGGTGGCTTACCACAAGCACAGCACCCAGCTTCTCTGCCTCCCGGGTCCCAGAAGTCTTAACTTGGCAGAAACCTGGAATCCAGCTTTGGTGTGTTCCCCGGGCCTGTGAGAAAGGAAGAACATAAGCATTGTTGGTCCCCCCTATGCATGAGGCCTTGCAGGACTCTTAAAACATGCTATCTCATTTAATTTTCATAGTATACCAGTGAGGTTAGTATTATACTTGTTTTACAGGTGAAGGAACTTAGACTCAGAGAGCCGTTTACTATGAGTATGAGAAGTGCTTCTTCTAAAGCTAGGCAAACAAGTGTCAGATGTATCTTTAATAGCCAGGACACCCAGGATGAGAAGTACAGGCAATTACACCTGGGCCTGATCCTCTTAACATTGGTAATTGTTTATGAGTGATCATAAATACCTTGGTGAGGAAGGCTTCATCTTGTCTTAATTGTTTGGGATAGCATGTGATATGAATGAACAAGTTTGGTCCAGTTAAGCCCAAATTGGAGGAAGTAAAAGCGCAAAGTAAAATTTCTTACTGCTTGTCTGTCATTCCCCAATTCTGCCGCTGTCAGTTAAATAGACCTAGAGAAACTCCTAGTGGTCCATATCCAGACCCCTGTTACTGACCAGTAGTACAGTGAAGTGATACTAGAAGCTGTTGAGGAGGAGATGTATTTTCCACATTAGTAATGGAAACAGAAGCCTTCTTCAAAGGGAACTTTACATGCTGGGGAGATTTTACTTGATGTAAAGGGCCTCCTTCCAATAAGCATCTTTGGGTGTGTTCCTGGTAACTTCAACTGTTCCTGTGAAAGAGAACAAAGTAGATCAAGTATCTCCTTATCTAGACTGGCTTCAAAATATGTTTCCCTCTATTATTAAAAAAAAATTATTTTGCCCATTGTTGACTTAGCCATATCAACAGATATTATCTGAACATATGATCTATTTCTTATACCAGAGTATGAGTTTCTGTCCCCTGGTGCTAGGCTGCTAATGTCAGTGGTCTGCTTATTTGGACATGTGTGGATTCCTGCTGTTTGGCCCTCCAGTTAATACTGGCCCGGGCTTCCCTGGTGGCGCAGTGGTTGAGAGTCCGCCTGCCGACGCAGGGGACACGGGTTCGTGCCCCGGTCCGGGGGGATCCCACATGCCGTGGAGCGGCTGGGCCCATGAGCCATGGCCGCTGAGCCTGTGCATCTGGAGCCTGTGCTCCGCAACGGGAGAGGCCACAACAGTGAGAGGCCCGTGTACCAGAAAAAAAAAAAAAAAAATACTGGCCCTTTCCCTGGGTAGATTGACTCTTGAAACCTTGGATGTTCTTTCCTTTCTTTGTTTATAGTTCTTGGCTCCCAAGATTATGTTCCCTTGTCTATGTGCCTATTTTTAGCTGGGGCTTTTTTCCCAGTACCATGAGTCTGCCTAGATTCCGGGTCCTGGCATTCTTCTGTCTAGTTGATCATCTCTCTGCCCAAAGCCTTGGGGTTTTTGAAGTACAGAAAGATATCACTAGACAGAAGTCATTCAAGTACATATCTGTTTGATGAGTAAGAGCAGTTGCCAAATCTTATATCCGTAATTTTCAAATACTCTCTTGATTTTTTCTGTGTGCTGTTCCTTTCGTTGCTTTGTGAAGTTTCAGGCATTCTGAAAATTTGCTGAATCATTTGTGTATTAACTAGGATGATACTGCGTAGTTTTCATTGATTTAGCTAAGACTTATTAAATATTTATTGTATATTTTAGTGATATCAGCAAGTTGGAGAAAGTTTTTAAACCGTAGTTGTGAAGATTTAATCTGTTGATCTTAACTTTTCCTCAAGTCTTTCAGTGATGACTGTATGTAAGATGTTTCGCATAGCTCTGAGGGGAGATCTAAAAATATAAGGATAAGACTTAGGGAAACGGCTGTAGTACAGAGCAGGGAGGGGATGAGAGGTACAGGCAAATAGTGTAGGAGTGCTAGTGGCTTGTGCTTATAGTTTATCCTGTCAAAGCCAACAGTTTTGATAAAGGTGATGGTGATAATAATATCATTTATTGAGCTAACTTCTGTTGAGTCCTACACAGCAGGCATTGTTCTAAGCATTTTATATGTATTGTTTCACTTAATCCTCACGTGAGATCGGAATTTCTGTATGCTGCATTTTACACTTGAGGAGACTAAGGCATCTAGATCCTAAGTAACCTGCCTGTGGTCACCCAACTAGTAAGAAGTAGACCTGAGATTTGAACCTGGGCATTCTTGTTTCCTCACCTGTGATTCCAGCCACTGAATTGTACTGCCCCTGTGCCTAGTAAGTATGAGCACAGGTCCCATTCTCTCTGGTCCCATTCTCCCTCTGTATCCTCCTGTCTCTCCACTCTTACCATTGTACCCTGTGTTTCATCCTTATTCGACTTCCTAGAGCTCTTTGAACAGCACACTCTGCTTTTTCTTGCCTTTGTGTCTTTACACCTGCTTTTTTGTCTTTCTGGAAAACTTTTCTACCTCTGTCCTCTAAGATACCAGCCTCTTCCTTTCTCCCCAAGCTAAACTTGTTCTGTCTTCTTTATCTAACTTGCTTAAATGGATTTAAAGGATGGCATCTTTTACCATTCTTGTCAGATAGCCCCTTTGGAAACTCTTCTCTGTTCTCCCAGGCATGGGTTAGGTTTCTATCCTCGGTGCTCCCCAAATATTCTACACTTACATCTACATTAGCTCTTAACATACTGAATCATAACTGATAGTTTAAGTATTAGACTGAGCTTGAGACTAGGGTCTTAACTTAGTCTCTCATCCCAGCAACATAGCCTAGTCACCTGTGTGGTGAATAAATGAACGCTCAGTGGGAGTTGAGAAGTATAAGCCAAAATGCAGCCAAACTGAAAGCCCGTATTTGAGGAGCTATAAAATGATCTTATTATTTTGGAGCTACCTAACCATCAGGGGACTTCTTTCTCTGACTCTCTCAAGGATAAGTTACCACTTCATTAAATTACTTGTGAAGAGGTAGGTTTAGTAATTGAGGACCCTGAACTAGTCTTTACTCTTATATGAGAGAATACTTTGTTTCTTTGAGTTTTTTTTTTTTTTTTGCGGTATGCGGGCCTCTCATCGTTGCGGCCTCCTCCGTCGCGGAGCACAGGCTCCGGATGCGCAGGCTCAGCGGCCATGGCTCACCGGCCCAGCCACTCCGCGGCATGTGGGATCTTCCCGGACCGGGGCACGAACTCGCGTCCTCTGCATCGGCTGGCGGACTCCCAACCACTGCGTCACCAGGGAAGCCCTTTGAGTTTTGATTGGAAGCCTCCCCCTTCCCCACCTTACTGTGCTGTCCCAGGCCATTAGTCATTAGGTGTTCCCAACCTTTTCTCTTGAGTGGACCCCAAGAAATCTCTTGTGGGCACACAGGAACCTAAGACCTCTCTGGTCTCTGATGTAATCAGTTTGTGTTTAAATTTCTATTTGGAAGTCTAAAAAGAACTTCAGTATACCCAAAATCTTCATCCATTTCCCCTACATGTTCTCTGTCTGATCATAATCTGGAAACTTGGGGGTCATCGTTGAACCGTTTATTGTTTTGTCACCAAGTCTGGTCCACTTTGACTACTCCATGTCTCTTAAATGCAGCCGCTTTCCCAACATCTTTCCTGTTAACCACTGCAGACCATGCTGTCATCATGTATTGCCTGTAATACTGCAATAACTTATCTCCCTCTACCTACTCTTGGTCTTCTCTAATCTGTTCTTGACCAAACAGTAGGAATGATCTTTTTATATCTCAAAACTGATTATTTATTTACAGAGTGGGGAGATGTGGTCATAAAAGGGCAACATGAGATCTTTGCAGTGATGAAACTGTTCTGTATCTTGTATCCATGCTGATACTCTGATTGCGGTAGCGTACTGCAGTTTTGAAAGATATTAGCATTGCGGGGTGGTGGGGACAGGATAAAAGGTACACAGGATTTCTCTGTATTATTTCTTACAACTGCATGTGATGTTACAATTATCTCAATAACATTTCAGTAAAAAAAATTATCCTATTTAAAACTCTTCAGTGCTTTCTTACTCCTTTGGGGATAAAGACTGAAGTCCTTAGTATGGTCTTCTGTGACTTGCATCATCTGGCTTACCATCTCCAGCCTTTGTTTATTTGATACCAGTTTCCTACTGTGCTCCAAACACACTGACCTTTCACTGTCTTTAACATACCAGTTTCTTCACTTACAGCCTTCCTATTTGCTTCCATCATCCAAAATACTATTACTTACCTTCCTTTGGTTAATTCCTCCTCATTCTTTATATGTCAGCTTCATTTATACTTCTTTTTTTTTTTTTTTTTAAAGAATCATTTGGGAAACTTTCTGTTTTTTTAATAAAACCCTATTTTATTTATTTATTTATTTTTGGCCACTCCTCATGGCATGTGGCATCTTAGTTCCCACGCCCCCTGCATTGGAAGGGTGGTGTCTTAACCATTGGACTGCCCAGGAAGTCCCCATTTTTACTTCTTAAAGAGAAGTCTTTCCTGATTCTCCAGACTAAGTCAGATTTCTTCTGTTAGGAGCTCATAAAATACCCAGTATTCTTCCTTTATAGCAATCATCACAATTTGTATACATTTGTTTATCTGTGTGGTTCTTTAATTCGTATCTGTCTCTTCCACTCAGCTCCATGGGGGCAGGGTCTGTGTTTTTATCCCCAGCATTCAGTACAGTAAGTAATGGAAACATGTAAGACATGAAAGACACTGTGTTTTTCTGTCAGCCCTTGTTTTCTTACTGGCATCAAAAAAGCACCTTAGATACCCTAGGCCAGGAGAATAGGTTCCAATCCAGATATCTAGCTTATGCTCTCTTTCCAGATCATGAGTTTGAGTTTCTCTTGGATTGCCTAAAAATTAAACCTCTTTCAGGTTACAGAGGCATTTATTAGAGGAGGGATAGGATATGACTGAGCAAGATGAGCGTGCTTGATCCTGATGGCTGAGGCTACCGAAGAGCCATCTCAGACCCCTGGCCTGCTTACCTCTAGGAGATGGCCAGCCTTGAATTTGTTGGGTGTGCAGAGTTTATCTGAAGCTGTAATTCGTTGACCTTCCGAAGGTCATGGCTCTTTTCATTGGCTTGGCAGAGCTTTATGTTGTCACGTTGAATATTGGCCTACCCAGAGGTCCCAGCTGCATGAGTGTGGGCGTACGTATGATTTGGTGACTGAGAACACTCAGCATTCTCAGTTGGACAGTGGAATCCATGCCAGCTAGTCTAAATAGAAAGAGGTATTGGTTAGTATAAAGAATTTGTACATACAGAATTTTTGGAAGGACCAGACAGTTAAGCTTGGATCTGACATGCAGAAGCAATGCAACCAGGAGAAATGCTCAACGATGCCAAAGGACTGTTTGAGCAGAATTGCCACAGCTGCTGCTGCTTGCCACAAAGTTGGAGATCAGACAGCAGAACCTCTGGAACTTCTGCTAAGTACCTGCAGAAAAACCATATGACTGTATTTGACATGAGAGCTTCCAAGTTACAGTGAGTCACTTAGGGCTTCCAAGTCTGCACAGGCGTGCCTGCACAAGTGTTCTGCTGTATCACATGTGGAACTGTAGCTGCAAAGGAGTCCAAGAAATACAATCCTTAGCTTTCCAGTCTCTAGGGCACAAGAAAGCACACTAGAACGAGGTGTTGTGTGAGCTAGTCTGTGTTGTCTGCCATAGCAAATTAAAGGCTGACCATTATAGACAGACCTCATTGACCAGTGAATGTTTGTTTTGAATCTCGTGCAAATGGTTAAACTTGGTTTACTACCTATTAGGAACTTAACATGAGAACCTGTAACGTGAAACAGGGTAGTGATGATCTTTTAGATTTTCAAGTGGTAGATTTCGCCTGTGTTGAATTATGTACTTTATAGATAGTCAGTTGACCCTTGAACCATGTCAGGGTTAGGGACACTGACTCCCCCATGCAGTCAAAAATCTGTGAGCTCCTGTCTCTGCCTCAGAAACAAAGGAATTGATAAATGACTCACCCAAGGGCAGGAAGCTGAAACAGTTCGGGTAGAATCAGAATTCAACTCCTAGTTCTTTTTTTTTTTTGCAGTACGCGGGCCTCTCACTGTTGTGGCCTCTCCCGTTGCGGAGCACAGACTCCGGACGCGCAGGCCCAGTGGCCGTGGCTCACAGGCCCAGCCGCTCCGCGGCATGTGGGATCCTCCCAGACTGGGGCACGAACCCGTGTCCCCTGCGTCAGCAGGCGGACTCTCAACCACTGCGCCACCAGGGAAGCCCAAATCCTAGTTCTTTTGATTCCACATGTTGTGATCTCTCATCGAACAAAAACTTTTCCCCACACTTAGTTAATTTAAAGATCTGTAAAATAAAAATACAGATACTATATTTATTGAAAAAAATCTGTGTATAAGTGGACCTGCACGGTTCAAACCCGTGTTGGTCAAGGATCAACTGTATATGGTTTTGCATGATACCCATACATTTGCATATTCACTCATGGAATGTTGTCATTGAGAGCAAGTATGGGCTGTTCCATGCTGTGCTAGGAGCTAGTAATACAAAGGAAAGTAAGTCTGCATTCAAGAAGCTCACAGACTTGGTGTGGCAGTGTATTTCAACAGAGATGTGCAGTAAAATTAACCTGTGAAGTAAAAAAAATATAAGCGTGGCACTCCACATTTATAGATCTACTATCTGCCACGTGCACCAGCATCAAGTTCCCAAATGAGAGAGATACACAGAGAGTCTAGGAACCTGCATTTTTAGCAGACTTTCCTGTTGCTTTTCTTTTTTCTTTTTATTGGAGTATAATTGATTTACAGTGTTGCATTAGTTTCAGGTGTACAGCAAAGTGAATGAGTTATACATACATCCACTCTTCTTTAGATTCTTTTCCCATATAGGTCATTACAGAGTACTGAGTAGAGGTCCCTGTGCTGTACAGTAGCCTGTTGATTCTGAAGCATTCTCCCTTGGCGAAGAACCACTGGTCTGGTGGGTCAGTAATAACCATTTTGTTTTATTGCTGTTGAAAACTTAGGAGTATGTTTCAGTTTGCAGGTTATTTCCCATTTTGTCCATTGCCTTTAAAAAGTTTTAAAAAATGCATGCTTGTTTTACAGGAGCAGAGTTACCAGGGCAAGTTATCTCCATGGCAGCTTCTACTCTAGCAACCTTGGCCATCTCCATCACAGGGTATGAATCGAGCACTGAGGACCAGCCCTCTACCCAGCCTGCAGGTGACTGACGTTATGAAGGAGTGCCTTCAAAATATTCCGGAAAATGAAATATATGTAGAACATAAAATTAAGAAAGACACTAGCACCACAAAATGCTACTTGCTGGTCCTTCATTCTTCTCTCTGGTTCCTATTTTTACACTTTTTTACTTCTCATCTTTGTTCTCATATATCACTTTTTTCATACATTTAATTATCTTCTTAGGTTTCTTATCTTGATTCTTCATTCTTTCTTTTTTTTAAAAAAGTGCTTTTCTTATTTTTCTTTTGTTACTCTCTCTCACTTTCGTGTTATTTTTCTTTTCTTGGTGTCCTATTTACCTTTGTCCATATTTTCTCCTACTTAGTCCTTTTATTTTCCATTTCTTCTACAACTGTCAGTTCTCCTCCATTGTTCTACTTTGCTCTGACTCTTTATGTTGCTTTTGTTGTTGTTGTTGCCTTTCTCCAGCTCTTTCGTTTTTTATTTTCCATCTTCCAGTCATTCACTTCTCTGGCATTTCTTGCTTTTATTCTCAAAGTTTGTTTTGCATGCCTCATGCTGTTAGTATATTGACTGTTTCCCTTAAAACAGAGCCTCTGGTTGTTCTGCATGCAAAGCTCCTGTAAGATCCAGCTGATAGGTTTATACCAGATTTAAAGTCACACTGTACTTGCACAGGATTCAGGAATGTAAAAGGCCTTCGCTGTCTGTGCCAAGAGGTCTGTTAGTGCCAGAGGTTTGGGAGCTAAGGAATGTTTTTCATGAGCTATTTTTGAAGAATGGACTTCAGAGAAGTCTTAAAAGAAGGGATCGGCTAAGAAAAAGGCATTTGGGGTAGTAGGAAAATGTTATTTTTCTTGCACATCGAATCATGTTTTCAACGTGGAAAGGGGATGATGTTTTAGTTATGGACTTACTGTTCTTCTAAATATCTGCCACACCCACCAACGTGAAGTTTCCAAATTAGGAAGATACTCAGAGAGTAGGGTCAAACAGAAGCATGTTATAATAGCTTGCGCTTTAGCCCCAAACCTCAGGGTAGAATGTTTGTTCTGGTGAGGTGGGCTGACTTACCATGGTGCTAGTTATATCAGTAGTAAAAATGTACTCACAACTAATCATTTAACATTAAAAAGAAACACTAAGGAAATTATGACATAATGCTCAGAAGGTTACTGTGTGGTTACTTATGAAAATTATGAAATAACAGGGAAGGCATTGTTAGAACAAATATTTAGTGAGTACGTTCCATATGTCAGTTACTATTGTGTGTGCTAGGAAATCAGTGGAGGGGAACGCAAGATAGACAAGGTCTTAGCTCTCCTGGAGCTGACATTCAACTGAAGGGAGAAAGTGGGAAGGGTCATAAGTGGAACATGATACAACTATGTAAAATATGTAAAGACAATGGGACAAATAGGGCGTTGAGATTAGGGTATGTGGGATCCTCCTGGACTGGGGCACGAACCCGCGTCCCCTGCATCGGCAGGCGGACCCCCAACCACTGTGCCACCAGGGAAGCCCAGGAGGAATTTTTAAATAAAGAATTCTGTATGTTAATATTTGTTGCTTTATATAGTTTGGGTAATTTTGATGGGCTAATTATAATTCTCAGTTACTTTGTCTTGTGTTTTTCTTTAGTTTTTTTGTCTAAATAATATACATAAAAATATAAATGATATATATGTCATAAGAAAACTTGAACAGGGCTTCCCTGGTGGCGCATTAAGTCTATAAAGTGAAAAGTAAAACATTTCTCATACTCAACCCTACTCCCCAAAAAACTTAATTTCCTTAGATGTAAACACAGCGTTAATTCTCCACACCTTTTTCATTGCACATGCAAGCATACATCCAAGTCTTTTTTTTCATTTTTAACCCAATGTGATCATACTGTCAGAATACATTTTGAAAGCTTAAACTAGGATAGCCTAGCTAATTGCTCTGTATTACTGTTTATTAATGTTATTATTTATAACTTATAAATTATTTATTTATTTTTAATATGTGGGGGATTTTTTTTTTTCTTTCCCTCTTCAGGGACAGAAACCATGGACAAAGGAGAACCCCCTCCAACACTGTCCTCATCTGCTTCACCCTCCTCCCCTTCACCCACCTTGGGCAGACAAAGGCCTGAAGTTGGAACATTTCTTAGAAAGAAGAAAACTAGCGATATCTACTTTGTGTCTCTCCTTTGGGCCATTGTTGGAGTCCAGATCTGGTTGAACCTGTGGATTGTACAGTTGCTGCCAGTGCCTATTGCAGGTAATTGGTTAATTATGATCTTGTCTTGCCTTGGAAGACTTTTTTCTTTAACTTTTGGATTTTTATGTTTGAGATAACTTTACTGTCTTTTTTTTTTTTTTGTGGTACGCGGGCCTCTCACTGTTGTGGCCTCTCCCGTTGCGGAGCACAGGCTCCGGACGCGCAGGCTCAGCGGCCATGGCTCACGGGATTACCGTCTTTTTAAATAAAAAGGGAGAGCAGGCTGTGAACAAGGTGGCCCCTTAAAAGTTTTTACAACTCTAATTACCCTGGTCTTATTCTTGAGACCATAGGAGCTTTCCTAGGACCTCTCCAGAGATTTAAAAATGCTGATGAAGGAATTGTTGAATTGGCATGTAACACTAACCTATGGTTCAAAATAGTAAACTGTGAACTGTTAGATTATAAGGCCAGGACTAATGACACAAAACTCCCTTGAGTTAGGGAAATTATAGTGGTTGGGATCCATTATCTAGGGTCCAGACTTCAAGGCAACCCTCACAGATGAATAGCACTTCCTTCTAGTCCCTCCACCTTCTTAGTTGGCCTTTAACAGAAGGCTTAACCTCTGTTTGAAGGGCCACCACACTGCCCACCTGCAGAGGGGTACTTTCACATTGTAGTCTGTGTGGTTCCCACTGAAGTTACATGGTACACAGCTGTTTGTGACAGCCCTGCTCGTACTCACCCTGCTTCTCTACCGAACCCCAGTAAGAGATTCAGATGTACAGAGCAGAATCGAGTAGAGAAATAGAAACAAATGAACATGTCGCCCTGCAGTGGTATACTTGTAATGCATGTGGAATACCTTATCCTCCTCTGGTCACTAAACACGAAACATCTAAGGAAAAGAACAAAATTTGGCAAGAGCGGCCCTAATAGCCAAAGAGATTAGGACATGTCAGGGGTTAGTATTCTTTACCCTGGAAGGGTAAGGCGTGAGGGGCCAAGCTTGTAGTCACTGAAATCTTCATGATCAGGGTATCTTATGTTTATATAGGCTGTGAATCCCTGACCCCTTCAAGGATTAAGACTTCACAGAGAAGGAGGAATATAGGTGGGTGGGGATTGTGTGAAAATTGTCCCAGTTACATGAATTTGGAATATTTTGAACTTTCTTCTCTCCCTTCTCCTTTTTTTTTTTTAAAAAAACCAGTGTTTTAGCACTAGCTTTACTGTTTTAGGAAGTTATATGAAATTGAGGAACCTATTCATGTTAAAACTTTGTAATCTCTATCTTTTTTTATGTGTGTATTTCTCATCTTCCTTATAGTATGGATACTCAAAAAGCTCGTTATTCACTTTGGCGTTGTGAACTTCCTGGAGAAGCGCTGCTTGGTGTGGTGGCAGGTTATAGAGCACTTCCTGAAGGAGCGGCAGGAAGCCCTGGCACCATGGCCAATTATCGGGATTGGAAAATTCTTGTTGAAAGTTGATAGCAAGGTATTGTATTTTAAGAACTTGAGCTATTTTAATGGGGTTTATGTATTTCATTGTCTAAAATATTCCATTTTATGGTATATTGGTATTTATGTTTTATTTGTGGATAGCACATTTAATGTCTAATTCTATGATGAAATTTAAAGTTTAGAATTATGGTTTATATAAGGATGGGATAGATTTAGTTTCAGTAAGTACTGTGTTAGTATTTTTACATCTTAAAAATGGGAGACAAGGAGCACCTAGTTCAACTCTCTCATTTTATAAGGACCAAATTGAAATCTAGAGGGGTTACGTGACTTGCCTAAAATTATATAGCCAGGTGGTGGCTCAGTTCAGTGAATATTTTTGGGAAAATTCTCATGTGTCAGATATTATGCTAAGTCTTAGGGAAAATCAGATGAATCCTGGAAAACTAGGTACAGAAGCTGTGTTTGGTGGGGAGATAGAAACCCCTTAAAATTTAGAGGCCGAGTTAGATTCAGAGGCTTAGTGGTTAAGAGCATAGGCTCTGAATTCAAACTCTGGATTCAGATCCCTGTTCTACTTATTAGCTATATGACCTTGGATGAGTTTCTTAAACTTTCTGTGCCTTGGTTTTCTTACCAATACAATGAGTATAATAGCAGGTATACCTCATAGAATGGTTGTGAGTGTTAAATGAGTTAATATATGTACAATTCTTAGATCAGCATCTGGTACACAGTAAGCTCTATATAAGTGTTAAGCTGTTGTTTTAATTTGGGGAGGAGAAGTGTGTACAGGATACAGTGGTAGTACTGAGCAAGAAATGACTCAGTATCGGAGAGCGGTGGGAGAGGGGAGGTTTTGCAGCAGAGGTGATGACAGAGCAAATTTTGAAGCACAAGCAGGAGTTTATTAGGTAGACATGGCAAGAAGAGCAGGTGGATGGAGCAGTACAAGGGCACAGAGACTCGCATAGCATGAGTTCTTAGCGAACACCAGGAAAATGGCAATGGCTGGGATGTGTGAAATGGTAATTAGTGGGAGGCAAGGCTGGAGGGTCAGGTGAGACTGGATCACGAAGGCCTTTCTATGTGCCACGCTGTGCAACCTGGATGTCATCACAGGGCTAGTGACTGCTTCCTTTAACAGGTGCATCCATGACTTACAGTTGAGAAACACTGTTAGTTGAAACAAATGTAGATATAGATGAGAACAGTAACTGGAGTTCATGTGAGGGGGGAGGAAGTCAAAGGAGATGCAGGGGATACATTTTCTTACATATTGCCTGATGGTCTTCCAGAAAGTTTGCCAGTTTCAATTCCCACCACTGCAACATGTGAGAATGCCCATTTCGTTGAGCTCTTGCCAACACTGGATGTTATAGTGTAACAAAAAGTCCATTTTAGTTTTGTAAAGAGAAGTATCTCAGTGTTGTTTTAATTTGAAAATTTTAAAAATAAAAATTAGGTTGACCATCCTTTTATTTGCTTATTGGCTGTTTATATTTTTCTTTTGTAACTTGCCTATTGTGTTCTTATAAATTTTTTTCAATTTTTTAAATAAGAAAGAATCTAAAACTTCTCACAAATTTCAACATATTTATCACATCTCCCTGATTAAGGTGAAGCTTTATCTTATTAGAGCAGATTTATCACTTCAAACTGTTTAAAGAGGGTAACTCTTACTTCAATTAATTTCTCTGTCTTAGTACTATCGGATGGGATAGAAACTGAATCCCCTTCTCAGTGTTCCCATGTACTTGTATTTGGAGCCCTTCATTTAGGAAAACTCTACAGTTGTGTCAGTTGAAGTTCCAGGGGTGTCGAAAAGTATTTGTTATGGAGTAGCCTTGTAAAAATTTTTCATTTTTATTCTGATTTATATGTCAATCTGTCCTTCTTAAGGAAGAGAGACAGTAAAATGAATAAAACTAGCATTTTCTGTTATATGTAATACATACCAGAATAAATGGCTCTCTCAAACTGAATATTTAATTATAATTGATGTCAAAATTATGTTCTGTGTAGTATAATAATATATGTGGGCTCCTGCTTTGGGGAATAAATCTATTTTTCTGTTTAATTGCAATTGACTGGACCAGTGTTTTTGAAATGATCCACATACAGGAGATTGTTTTAAGTATGTGTCTAAACATGTATTGGGTGTACTTTAGGGAAAGCTCTGCAAAGAGCATTTAGTTACTCTGATGAAATTATGCGTCTTAGTTTTTATGCTTTTTATGTCACTAATAATGCCTTAAATCTTATGTTTACTGATTTTTAGATTATGTATCCACTAATCAGCATGAGTTATTATAGTGCTAAATATTGTGAGGTGTAGATGACATAATGTTGATGTGAAAAAAGGATATTATATATGGTAGAAAAATGTGTGCCTAAAAAATTGGAAATGGAAGGAAATGCACCAAATCTGATCAGAATCTTAGATATGTCTGCTTTTTCGCCAGGTGTTCACTGTTCCAAATGAGCACTGAAATATTTTACTCTAGGAAATGTGAAATAAGTAGTATTGTAAAGCTATAACTACAAAGTTCAATGAAAATGTAGTTTATGAACATAAATTAGTTTATACAGGGACTGAAAATCCTTTTGGTGCATGATATGTGAAAAATCTTAATTATCACTTTGATCTTTGGAATTTGGTGTGAAAGTTCAAGCCTATAAGCATTCAAGTTATTTTTATGTATTTTTAATTATTGAATTGCCAACAAAGCTTGTGGTTATCATCATTTCAATCGTGTATCTTAAAGGACTGCTACATTCACTTGATTTAAAAACTTTGTTAATGCATTACAATTTTTTTTTCCAGTTTTTCCTTTGTCTGAGATAATTTCCTCCTCATGCTCTCAATGATTTTCTTTTCTTTCCTTTTCATGCTATTACTGTATTCTCTAATGATATGCCCCTGTTGTTATCTTCTCTCTCTCACCTTACCCCCCCATCCTCAAGCTCTGGCACTGGCTAAATAAGAAGGTAAACAAACACCTGGATTTTGGTTTTTACTATTGAATTCTGTAACTTCCCCCCACATCTCCGTTCTCACCCTGTTTCTGTCCACATGTCAAACTAAGTTTTTGTTTTTAAAGTTCTAATTATAAGCTATGGAAGGTCATGAAGCACTAATATCGTCACAGTACAATTTGCTAAACACTCAAAGCTATTTATTTAGGATGTGGATGATATCTCCTTGCCCAAGTGTGTGTAAGTTCTGTCTTGTAGTCCTTTTGTTCACTGTGATTTCCATTCCTTTTTAGCTCTATAATGTGACCCAGTCTGATACTCTAATCTCCTTTGTTGTGTGAGAGCACATTAGGCAGAAGTTACTAAAAAGGAAAGAAAACTCATTATGGCTACTTTTTCTATAAATAACACAGTAATTTTTTAAAAATATAAATTTGTGAAATATTTGTCTGATTCTCTTGGCTGGTAATGTTATATGTTGTCCTTTTTAATAACTAGTATTCCAGAATTTTATTTTTATCTTAAAAAAGACTGTAGTCATGGTCTATGATATCTAATTTTATGTATTTCCCAAAGTGTGAGGTATCTGTGGTCAATGACTCACATGATCAGCATGGAATTTTCAATGACTTCAATAAAGGCTAATGCAGATATATTAGGAGTGCTGTATCTCTGATATATTGTCCACATACAGTAGTTCTGACTTAATATCATCAGATCCCTAGGGCAGATAGCAAAAGATGACATCATTCATGTGTATTGTCTTTAAACACAATAAGGCCTTAAAAATCGTCAGTGAAAATATAGCAGGCCTTAAGAAAGATGTGGTACCTCTTGGAAATAGATCAAAATGTGACTCTTGGGTGTAAAGATTAGGGTTTCATTCTTTCTGTTGAAACAAGAAAGGGGAGACTCTTGACAATGCTTATGCTTTTAAATGTTGGATTGAAAATAAGCAGTGTGTGAAATAAATAAATACACACACATACCACCACCACTACACACACACAAACACACATACACAAATGGCTATGTATACCTCCACTCTCTAAAAAACTGGTATGAGTAAATGAGTTCAATCCTTGGCAAATGATAGTGCTGCAAATATAAGTTACATTTTCTTACTTTGATTAAAGTAGGTGATTTTATGTATTTCCCTAGTTTGTGTATATGAAATGAAATTGTCCTCTAGAGATGAGAGAAAGGCGATTTAGTCTTTAGGTTCAGGGACTTCCCTGGCAGTCCAATGGTTGAGACTTTGCCTTCCAATGCAGGGGGTGTGGGTTCGATCCCTGGTTGTGGAGCTAAGATCCCACATGCCTCATGGCCAAAAAACCAAAAGATAAACCAGAAGGAATATTGTAACAAATTCAATAAAGACTTTAGAAAAAAAATAAAGTCATTAGGTTCAATCTGATTTAACCTTTGGTGACTAAATGAGTTAGGTTACCTAGTTCATAGCTGACTAGTTGTGAGTTAGTTTTAAAAGATTCCTAAGAGATCAGGTAACTTTTTCCTTTTCTTTGGTGATTCCATGTAGTGTAGGTAAAGCATTGGTGTAGAGTAGGAGTAACTGGTTTAAGTTCTGAGGAAAGCATGTAAATAAGTTGAGGTCTGTTTTGTTACATTTCATCCAGGGTCAGAAATTTTGCAGCATTGGGTATTGGTATTGCAAGTTCAAGTGGAGTGAATTAGAGAGTAATTCAAGAGAAGTGAGGGTGAGAGACACATCTATGATTAATTGAAATGTGACTGTTTTCTAAGACTTGTTTTATTTCTTAGTATTTATTATTTGCACTAAGACTACTAGAATTTGGTTAAAAAAAAAACAAAGCAAAATAAAAACTTCCAGGTCCAGAATAACGAAATAGAAAACTCAGTAGTGGAATGACACTTCCTTCATAGTTTGATAAATAGGGCCAGTCAGTTTCAGAGTGTCTTTCGGTATAACTATAAATTTACTGACATTGCTACATTAAAAAAAAAAAATGCTTGCCCTTCATTTATACTTGAAACATTAAGAATGTTGTTTTAAAATTACTCCCCTTCCACTTTTAGAAAATAAAGTTTAAAATCTGAAATAATTTCTCTTGGTGTGGAAGGCTGGGAAAGTTACTAGACGACTGTGCAGTTTCCACGAGCAGGGCAGGGTTTGACAGGTGGTGTGATTCCCTTTGCCCAAAGCGGACCACAGAACAGGATGAGCCTCATGGGACGGCGCCACCGGCATTTCTTTACGAATTCTCTCCTCCTTCCTCTTCCCCTTCCTTCCTCTGACCATGTTTCTCTTTCTGTGTCTATCAGTTGCTGTTTCCTTATGAGTCTTGTTCCATTCACTCTTTCAGGGGGTTGTTTTCCTCCATAAGTTTTCTATCCATTTTGTTTCCTCTCGATTGGTCCTTAGTTCTTCACATTTTTAAGTCTTTCCTCTCTTTCCCACTCTTTGTGCTCTCTTTCGCTTTTGCTGTCTTCTTTTTCGTGTTTTCTCACCTTATATCTTAGCTGGCTGTAATGTGAATAGACCCCCCCCACCCCAACTTTTTTGCTTATGTATTGAACATCTTAAATGACTTGATTTACAGGCACACCTCAGAGATATTGCGGGTTGCATTCCAGACTACCCCAGTAAAGCGAATATTGCAAATAAAGCAAGTCACATGATTTTCTTTGGGTTGCCAGTGCATATAAAATTTGTTTACACTATCCTGTAGTCTATTAAGTATGTAGTAGCATTATGTCTAAAAAACTGCAAACTTTAATTAAAAATACTTTATTGCTAAAAAATGCTATCATCTAAGCCTTCAGTGAGTTGTAGTAACATCAAAGATCATTGATCACAAATCACCATGGCAAGTACCATAATTAAAGTTTGAAATATTAGGTGAATTACCAAAATGTGATACAGAGACACAAAATAAGCAAATGCTTTTGGAAAAAATGGTGCCAATAGACTTGCTCGATGTAGGGTTGCCTCAAACCTTCACTTTGTAAAAAAAAAAAAAAAACACATTATCTGCAAAGCACAGTAAATTGGAAATGAGGAAAATAAAACAAGGTCTGCCTGTATTTTAAATTTTAAATGAAACATCTAACCGTCAGTATTATCTCTTGAAAATAAATCTTTATTTAGGTGCCTCTTATTCCAAGCCTTAGGTATAGGCTTGTGATAGGAAAATTCTACCCTGGCTTAAAAACAAAATTTGACTTTTGTAATGTTGTTATACATAACGTGTTTGTGAATATTCCACGTTTTATATGTTAAAAATACCCAGACATAAATTTAGATATTCATACTTTCCAAATAAAATATCTTTTATGTTAACATATTTCAGGATATGACTTTTCTAAAAAAAATTGAGGCTCCTAAGTTATTTTCAGAAATCATAACTTGTGAATACAAATCCGGTCTTAATTCTGAAATTATTTTATTTATCTTGCCTAGTCAAATATGTATTAACTGAGCTTTTACCACATGCCATGCACTGTTAGGTTTTGGAGATAAAAAGAAGAGTAATACAACACTAGCTCTTTCCTCAGGAAACTGTATCAAGAAGTAGATGTAGAGTTAGTTTCTGATTGTGAAACTTTTCAGTTTCATTGGTTTTAGAACTTACATTCAAAATATGACCTCTGACCTTCCATATCTTAGAAACCTGTTATTACTTTTTTTAATCTCTGCATTGTCTTTGATGCTTTGGTAGCATGCACTGAAAATTAACTCTTCCGTTTGAAGCTGTAATTGCCAAGATAAAAGATGCACTTTTTATCTTTGAGTTCACTGTAGCATTGATCTCTTAATGACAGTGTACTTCATGAAAGATAAGGAGATGCAAGCTTATAATCACTGAGTGGAAAATAAATGTTTTAGAAGGCATGTTGTTTTAACCACCATTTTTTTGCTCTTGGATGTTTAACTCACTGTTTGGAGAACATAATTCATATTTAAATTAAGAGTAACTTATTCAGCAATGCTCATGTTGGAGCTGAGGGGTGCAATGTGGTATTTCAGTCGTCAGTCTGATTGTATTTTTGAAATGTTAAATGATAGCTTGGCGTGGCAGGAATTCTAGAAATCTATCAGAATTATATAATCTCAAAACAAAAATTTTTATAAATGTAGGATTATTTGTGATTGTGAAAGATGAGAGGAGTTATACTCAAAACGTCAAGTAGCATTTAGGGAAAGCATAATTTTAATTATTGATTAAGGAATAACCATTACTTTAATGATTATTCTTTACAGTCAATTACAATTTGTCATAAAGCTTATGTTTTAAAAAGAATAGAAATGTCAAGTGGAATATCAGATTTTTAAAAGTATTTTATTATGAAATATTTCAAATATAAAGAAATAAGAAGAGCACCCACATGCCTATCTTCCAGCATGACAAAATATTACCTATACAGTTGAAGCCTATTGTGTACCCCTCCCTGCTTGTGCATCCACTTCCCAACCGTTTTGCCCCCACGGTAACTATTATTCTGAAATTAGTATTTATTATTACCTTAACGTTAGATTTTATTCTTACTGCTTTTATAACCCTAGTGACATTAAAGGGAAAAAATAGTTTGAATGTAATTCCCATTTTAATTTGCTCCTATTTTATCTGTATAATTCAGGACATACCTGTACTGTAAGAGTCATACTTTTTCTAAAGTCATCTATGTTTGCTAATTGACAGTAAAATTTCATGAGATTTGAGGTCACTAATGGATTGTCATTATTTTGTTTAGAATTTTTATCAGATTGTAAATTATAATTTGAAAGGTAAATATACCACAGTATGAGAATCCAAGCATAGATACAGTTTATATTCAAGCTGACTGCCTTTTCTTACATATGACAATAATAAACTCTTTCTGTAAACAACAATGGTAATTAATATTGTTACTTAACTTTCTAAAGTGGTTTAAAGCTTTCCCTGCTTTAATCATTATGCCATAGTTTGCTTTGCAATGCTGAATATCTTGTCTTCGTGATGTTTGAATACATATGTGTTTTTATTAAGTTGTGTTTGAAAGGTAACTAATTCTCTTTTTCGTTTCTGTGCAGATGATCATCTGGCTGGAGAAGATGTTAGACAAAATAATTAGCATTTTCATCATATTTTTGTTAGTGATAGGAACCCTTCTTTTAGCCCTACTCCTGACTGCAAAGGTAGAGTACAACAATACTGTTATCATTAATAAACTCTTAATTGTTAGAATTTGTCATGTAGGTAAGAAGCTAGCAGATGCAGGCATGGGAAATATTACTTTGCTTTAAGTATGTATAACAGTTAAAGTATCTATGATTTTTGTGTTACTAGTTTTGCCATGAATTTGCCTAATATATTTTTTAACGTGCATTTTTATTTATTTTATAAAAATCCTCTGAGGTAAATGCAGATGAAAAATTAAGATACTGAGGAAAAAGTGGCTTCTTCTGTCAGTAGGAGAACTACGATCTGATCTCATGACTTCTAGTGTAGATCCTGTTTCCTAGATCAGAATTCAATTCCTTTCCTTCATGTCTCATTGGTTTTTCTGCTGATTTACCATTAGGATATTTCTCGCTTTCCAGATCCTTCCAGCTTGCATTTCCTCTCCCCCTTCTTAGTTTGCATTGCTGTAACAGAAAACCATAGACTGAGTGCCTTAAACAACTGACATTTCTCACAGTTCTGGAGGCTGGAAGTCCCAAATGAAGGTGCCAGCATGGTCAAGTTCTTGGTAACGGTCCTCTTCCTGGTTTATACATGGCTGTTTTCTCCTTGTGTCCTCACATGGTGGGGAGAAAGAACATGTGTCTCTTCTTATAAGGGCACTAATCCCATCATGAGAGCTCCACCCTCATGACCTAATTACTTCCCAAAGGCCCTACCTCACATTGCTTGTTAGAATTTCAACATATATGAATTTCGGGAGGATACAAAAGTTTAGTCCATATCACCCCTCTTTGATCAAAGAAAATCATTCTCCAAAGTGCAGCTAAAATTTTCTCTGTAGTGATGTATCTTATGGACTATTTAAAAAACTTTTATAATCTATTTAAATCTTTATATTAACTCTACTCAACGCTGCATCCCAGATTTTTATATGTTTTCCAGGAATTGTGAAGCTTACATGAAATCATGGATATGAAAAATGTTCCTGTAGTGCTGTAGAGATATGGTAGTACCTGTTATCAGTAGATAATCTAATATGCAGCAATTTACTAAAGGATTACACTGTTCCCTGCTATTTGACTTTCTACTTGCAAGTCCTATTTCTCAGTCATTCTTAGCTTCAGTATTCCCTGATCTTATCAACCTGCTCTCTCTGTACCTGTTTCAGTTTCAATGCAGTTTTTATCTGTTCTTTGGATTTTAATCGTGTATAGTCACTTATTTAGACTCTACAGCCTTGTTTAGAGACCTTTCTTTGTTTTTGTCATATTTCACCTAAACCTGCCACTGCACGAGTTCCTAGTTCTTAGAGAAATCTTTCACCAGTATGGTCTTCCGTTTTCCTTTTTTCTCTTTTTTCTCTCTCTTCTTCTGTTCCACTCTCCCTTCTTCATCCCTTTGAGTAGGGTCTTCTTGCCTGCCCATCTCAATTGTTCATCTTTCAAGTTCTTTTTCTTTGTTCATCCCATGCTTCAGTGAGCTTTTGCTTCCCTGAACTTTCATAACAAGTATTACTGAACCACTTCATTGTGGTCTAGGACTCATGCAAACTGAGCTTTTGAAGGAAATTTACTGGTTATCTAGTTCATTCTCCCAACCAATAAAAGGATAGTTCTCTAAAACACCACGACAGTATCCATTTGAATGTCTAATAGACATCTCAGACGTAACGTGTCAAAACTGAATTCCAGACCTCCCTTGCTTGTCTGTTCTCTCACAGTCTTCCCATTTTGGTAAATGACAGCTTCATTCTGTTTGCTCAGGTGAAAAACCTCAGGGTCATTCTTGACTACTTTTTTTCTCTTATATCCACATCCAGTCTGTCAGAAAATCCTTTTTGCCTCCATTTTCCTGATATATCTTGGGGTAATAGCAGGGTGAGGATGTCAGGTAATTCCTTTCTACCTAAAGCAAGAATAAAATGGTATAAAAAATGACTATAAACACCATATCAGGGCATTGGAAAATGACCCGTTAGGCAATAATTTGAGGAGTATTTGCTCATGAAAAACTGCTACCACATCTGGTAAAAACACGTAGTTTGTGGCTTTCTTGCTTGGAGTTCCCTATCTTCATCTGCCTGGCATGAGCAGCAAAAAACTGCAGTTTTTCTTATGGGAGCTGGTGGATTTGGTTTGGGGCTGGCAACAGAGAAGCTATGAATTAAAGGCGGAGATCCTGGAAGCAAGAGAGCCATAGAAGGGCTGAGATTAATAAATCACACATTCTAGACTGGTATATGTGAGACCTCAAGGAGTCCTGTGAATATTGAAAACCTGGGAGATTTGCAAATTTGTTGTGCCTTTGATTGTATTTCTCAACTCTCACACATCTCACGCTGCACAGGATGAAGCTCCCTAGTGTGAAGTGTCTGAGCATAACTTCTGCCAAAATTATTTGCTGTCTGTCAAGCTATTCAGATCTAGGGGAAACCCTTAGGCTTTTCAAAAAATAAAAGACATTGAGCAGAGACATTAATGACAGGGAAGACAGACTTTGCAGTTTGATTACAGATAAGTTATTTGCTTACTGAAACAAAATAACAGCTTTCAGAGGTACAGAACAGAATCCAGAGTTGCTACAACACATTTTTTTAAAAATGTATTTCATTTATTTATTTGACTGCACCATGTCTTAGTTGCAGCAGGCGCGCTTCTTAGTTATGGCATGTGGGCTCCTTAGTTGCAGCAGGTGAACTCCTTCGTTGCGGCCAGTGGGTTCCTTAGTTGTGGCATGTGAACTCTTAGTTGTGGCATGCATGTGAGATCTAGTTCCCTGACCAGGGATTGAACCTGGGTCCCCTGCATTGGGACCATGGAGTCTTAACCACTGCACCAGCAGGGAAGTCCCTACAACTCATTTTTTTACATCCAATTTTTAACCAAAAATTACTAGACATACAAAGAAACACAAAAATGTGACTCAAGGGGAAAAAAACCCAAAGAATTAGACACTTAAGTGGTCCACATGTTGGATTTAGCAGACAAAGAATTCAAAGCTGCTATTGTAAATATGTTGAAAGAATTAAAGGAAAGTATGCTAATAATGAGTAAGCAAATGCAGACTCAACAGAGAAATGGAGACTATAAAACAGAACCAAATAGAAATCCTAGACTGAACTGAAACTGAAAAGAACAATAACAAATGAAAAATCACTAGATAGGCTCAACAGCAGATTTGCAATCCAGAAAAAGGAAACTAGTGAATTTGAAGAAAGATCAGTAGAAGCATACAATCTGAAGAACAAAAATTTAAAAAATATTGGAGCCTCAGAGATCTGTGGGACAATATCAACGTTTCTGTTAGAACCTAGCAGACATGTAATTGGAATCTGAGAAAGTGAGAAGAAAAAAAAGTTGAAAAATACTTGAAGAAATAATGGTCAGAAACTTCCCAAGTTTCATGAAAAGCATTAACAGATCCAAGAAGCCTGACAAACCTTGAGTAGAATAAATACACAGAAACAAAAAAATCACACCTAGAAACATCATAGTCAAGCTACTAAAAGCCAAACAGAGAGAGAAAGAATCTTGAAGGAAGCCAGAGAAAAATTACACATCACACACTGGAGAACAACAAAACAATGAGTTAATTCTCATAATAAACAGTGAATCCGAGGAGGCATTGGAATGACATGTTCAAAGTCTTGGGGAAAAAAGAAGTGGTCAACTAAGGATTTTATAATCAGTGAAACTATTCTTTAAAAGTAAAGGCAAGATAAAAACGTTTCTAGATAAAGTGAAACTGAGAATTTGTTAATAAAGAGACCTGCACTATAAGAAATGCTAAAGGAGTTCCCTCAGACTGAAGAGAAATTACTCTAGAAATAACTCTATCCAAAGGGAGAAATGAAGAGCACTTGGTAAATATATAAGTATATATAAAAGTTATATTCTTCCCTCTCCTTCAGTTTGTTTGGACAACATGTGCCTATTTAAAGAAAAATTATAACACTGTATTGTAGAGTTTATAGTATATGTAGATAAGTTACGTATGTATAACCGTTGCATGAAGAAGAGGACTGGGAAATGGAACTAAACTGGTATGAAGTTCCTATAGATATTTTACTGGAAGTAAGTCAATACTAACTTGAAATAACTTGTGATAAATTAAAGGTATGATAAGGTTAAGATAAACAGCAACTACTAAATAATGCAAATTTTAGGGGAAATAAAATAGTATACTAAAAAAATAATTGCTTACCACAAAAGAAGGCAATAAAAGAGGAATAGTAGAGATGGGACAGATAGTAGATAGCAAAATGGCAGATCTGTATCCAGTCATATCAGTGTGTATGTTAAATATGAGGCAACTAAACAAAAGGCAGATTTTCAGACTGGATACGAAAAAGCAAGTTCCAACTAAATGGTATCTATAAGTGATATAATTTAAATTCAGAACCAAAAAGATTGATAGTAAAAGGATGAAAAAATATATACGAAGCAAACTGTAAACATAAGAGATGTGGAGTGATTATATTAATATCAGACAATGTAGTTAAAACAAATATTACTGGAGACAAATGAGGACTTTTCATAATGATAAGTTAATACTGCAGTAAGATAAAAAAATTACAAATGTGTGTTCTAACACTAGAGCTCTAAAATACATGAAGCAGGGACTTCCCTTGTGGTCCAGTGGGTAAGACTTTGTGCTTCCATTGCAGGGGGCCCAGGTTCAAACCATAACTAAGAGTTTGCATGCTGCAACTAAGAAGTCCGCATACCTCAAAAGATCCCACGTGCTGCAACTAAGACCTGGTGCAGCCAAAAAAAAAAAATCTTAAAAAATAAAATACATGAAGCAAAATGTTCGGAATTAAAAGGAAAAATAGGTAAATCAATGATTATAGTTGGGGATTCATTAATACTCTTCTTGGAATAGTTGACAGAATAAGTAGATATAAAATTTGTAAGGATATAAAACATTGAAAAACATTGTCAAGCAATTTGACCTAATTGACAAGAGCAGAATCATGTTCTTTTCAAGTAAACATGGAATACTGACCAAGATCAACCATGTGCTCAATACATTTATTTATTTTTCAATTTTATTTTATTTTCTTATACAGCAGGTTCTTATTAGTTATTTTATACATATTAGTGTATATGTGTGAATCCCTATCTCCCAATTCATCTCCCCGCCCCGCCACCTTCTCCACTTGGTGTCCATACGTTTGTTCTCTACATCTGTGTCTCTATTTCTGCCTTGCAAACCGGTTCATCTGTACCATTTTTCTAGATTCCACATAGATGTGTTAATATACAATATTTGTTTTTCTCTTTCTGACTTACTTCACTCTGTATGACAGTCCCTAGGTCCATCCACATCTCTACAAATGACCCAATTTCATTCCCTTTTATGACTGAGTAATATTCCATTGTATATATGTACCACATCTTCTTTATCCATTCATCTGTCAGTGGGCATTTAGGTTGCTTCCAAGACCTGGCTATTGTAAATAGTGCTGCAGTGAACATTGGGGTGTATATATCTTTTTGAATTATGGTTTTCTCTGGGTATATGCCCAGTAGTGGGATTGCTGGGTCATATGGTATGGTAGTTCTATTTTTAGTTTTTTAAGGAAACTCCATACTGTTCTCCGTAGTGGCTGTATCAATTTACATTCCCACCAACAGTGCAGGAGGGTTCCCTTTTCTCCACATCCTCTCCAGCATTTGTTGTTTGTAGATTTTCTGATGATGCCCATTCTAACCAGTGTGAGGTGATACCTCATTGTAGTTTTGATTGGCATTTCTCTAATAATTAGTGATGTTGAGCAGCTTTTCAAGTGCCTCTTGACCATCTGTATGTCTTCTTTGGAGAAATGTCTATTTAGATCTTCTGCCCATTGTTTTGACTGGATTTTTTTTTTTTTTTAATATTGAGCTGCATGAGCTGTTTGTGTATTTTGGAGATTAATCCTTTGTCCATTGATTCGTTTGCAAATATTTTCTCCCATTCTGCGGAGTTGTCTTTTCATCTTGTTTATAGTTTCCTTTGCTGTGCAAAAGCTTTTAAGTTTCATCAGGTCCCATTTGTTTATTTTTGTTTTTATTTCCATTACTCTAGGAGGTGAGTCAAAAAAGATCTTGCTGTGATTTATGTCAAAGCATGTTTCTCCTATGTTTTCCTCTGAGTTTTATAGTGTCCGGTCTTACATTTAGGTCTTTAATCCATTTTGAGTTTATTTTTGTGTGTGGTGTTAGGGAATGTTCTAATTTCATTCTTTTACATGTAGCTGTCCAGTTTTCCCAGTGCCACCTGTTGAAGAGACTGTCTTTTTTCCATTGTATATCCTTTCCTCCTTTGTCATAGATTAGTTGACTGTAGGTGTGTGGGTTTATCTCTGGGCTTTCTATGCTGTTCCATTGATCTATATTTCTGTTTTTGTGCCAGTACCATATTATCTTGATTACTGTAACTTTGGAGTATAGTCTGAAGTCAGGGGGTCTGATTCCTCCAGCTCCGTGTTTCTTTCTCTAGATTGCTTTGGCTATTCAGGGTCATTTATGTCTCCATACAAATTTTAAGATTTTTTTTGTTCTAGTTCTCTAAAACATGCCATTAGTAATTTGATAGGGATTGCATTGAATCTGTAGATTGCTTTGGGTAGTAGAGTCATTTTCACAGTGTTGCTTCTTCTAATCCAAGAACATGGTATATCTCTCCATCTGTTTGTGTCATCTTTGATTTCTTTCATCAGTGTCTTATAGTTTTCTGAGTACAGGTCTTTTACTTCCTTAGGTAGGTTTATTCCTAGGTATTTTATTCTTTTTGTTGTGATGGTGAATTGGATTGCTTCCTTAATTTCTCTCTGATCTTTCATTGTTAGTGTATAGGAATGCAAGAGATTTCTGTGTATTAATTTTATATCCTGCAACTTTACCAAATTCATTGATTAGCTCTAGTAGTTTTCTGGTAGCATCTTTAGGATTCTTTATGTATAGTATCATGTCATCTGCAAACAGTGACAGTTTTACTCTTCCAATTTGTATTCCTTTTATTTCTTTTTCTTCTCTGATTGCTGTGGCTAGGACTTCCAGAACTACGTTAAATAATAGTGGTGAGAGTGGACATCCTTGTCTTGTTCCTGATCTTAGAGGAAATGATTTCCATTTTTCATCATTGAGAGTGATGTTTACTGTGGGTTTGTCATATATGGCCTTTGTTATGTTGAGGTAGGTTCCCTCTATGCCCACTTTCTGGTGAGTTTTTATTATAAACGTGTATTGAATTTTGTCAAAAGCTTTTTCTGCATCTATTGAGATGATTGAAGGTCTTTATCCTTCAATTTGATAATATGGTGTACCACATTGATTGATTTGCATACATTGAAGAATCCTTGCATCCCTGGGATAAATCCTACTTGATCATGGTGTATGATCATTTTAATGCGTTGTTGGATTCTGTTTGCTAGTATTTTGTTGAGGATTCTTGCATCTATATTCATCAGTGATAGTGGTCTGTAATTTTCTTTTTTTTTTTTTTTTAGTTTCTTTGTCTGGTTTTGGTATCAGGGTGATGGTGGCCTCATAGAATGAGTTTGGGATTAGTATCTTTGTCTGGTTTTGGTATCAGGGTGATGGTGGCCTCATAGAATGAGTTTGGGAGTGTTCCTTCCTCTGCAATTTTTGGAAGAGTTTGAGAAGGATGGGTGTTAGCTCTTCTCTAATTGATAGAATTCACCTGTGAAGCCATCTGGTCCTGGGCTTTTGTTTGTTGGAAGATTTTTAATCACAATTTCAATTTCATTACTTGTGATTGGTCGTTCATATTTTCTTTTATTTCCTACTTCAGTCTTGGAATGTTATACCTTTCTCAGAATTTATTCATTTCTTCCAGGTTTTCCATTTTATTGGCATAGAGTTGCTTATAGAAGTCTCTTAATGATGCTTTGTATTTCTGTGGTGTCCATTGTAACTTCTCCTTTTTCATTTCTAATTTTATTGATTTGAGTCCTCTCCCTCTTTTTCTTGATGAGTCTGGCTAAAGGTTTATCAATTTTGTTTTCAAAGAACTAGCTTTTAGTTTTATTGATCTTTGCTATTGTTTTCTTTGTTTCTATTTCATTTATTTCTGCTCTGATCTTTATGATTTCTTTCCTTCTGCTAACTTTGGGTTTTGTTTGTTCTTCTTTCTCTGGTTCTTCTAGATGTAAGGTTAGATTGTTTATTTGAAATTTTTCTTGTTTCTTGAGGTATGATTGTATTGCTATAAATTTCCCTCTTAGAACTGCTTTTGCTGCATCCCATAAATTTTGGATCGTCCTGTTTTTATTGTCATTTGTTTCTAGGTATGTTTTGATTTCCTCTTTGATTTCTTCGGCGATCTCTTGGTTATCTAGTAACGTATTGTTTAGCCTCCATGTGTTTGTGTTTTTTACGTTTTTATCCCTGTAATTGATTTCTAATCTCATAGCATTGTGGTCGAAAAGTTGCTTGTTATGATTTCAATTGTCTTAAATTTACCGAGGCTTGATTTGTGTCCCAAGATATGATCTATCCTGGAGAATGTTCTGTGTGCAGTTGAGAAAAAAGTGTAATCTGCTGTTTTCAGATGGCATGTCCCATAAATATCAATTAAATCTGTCTGATCTGTTGTGTCATTTAAAGCTTGTGTTTCCTTATTAATTTTCTGTTTGGATGATCTGTCCATTGGTGTAAGTGAGGTGTTAAAGTCCCCCACTATTACTGTGTTACTGTCGATTTCCTCTTTTATAGCTGTTAGCATTTGCCTTATGTACTGAGGTGCTCCTATGTTGGGTGCAGATATATTTATAATTGTTTTATCTTCTTCTTGGATTGGTCCTTTGACCATTATGCAGTTTCCTTCCTTATCTCTTGTAACATTCTTTATTTTAAAGTCTATTTTATCTGATATGAGTATTGCTCCTCCATCTTTCTTTTGATTTCCATTTGCATGGAATATCTTTTTCCATCCCCTCACTTTCAGTCTGTATGTGTCCCTAGGTCTGAAGTGGGTCTCTTGTAGACAGCATGTATATGGGTCTTGTTTTTGTATCCATTCAGCAAGCCTGTGTCTTTTGGTTGAAGCATTTAATCCATTTACATTTAAGGTAATTATTGATATGTATGTTCCTATTACCATTTTCTTAATTGTTTTGGGTTTGTTTTTGTAGGTCATTTTCTTTTCTTGTGTTTCCCACTAAGAGCAGTTCCTTTAGCATTTGTTGTAAAGCTGAGTTGGTGGTGCTGAATTCTCTTAGCTTTTGCTTGTCTGTAAAGCTTTTGATTTCTCCATCAAATCTGAATGAGATCCTTGCTAGGTAGAGTAATCTTGGTTGTAGGTTCTTCCCTTTCATCACCCTAAGTATATTGTGCCACTCCCTTCTGGCTTGTAGAGTTTCTGCTGAGAAATCAGCTGATAAGCATATGGAAGTTCCCTTGTATGTTATTTGTCATTTTTCCCTTGTTGCTTTTAATAATTTTTCTTTGTATTTAATTTTTGTCAATTTGATTACTCTGTGTCTCAGCGTGTTTCTCCTTGGGTTTATCCTGCCTGGGACTCTCTGCACTTCCTGGACTTGGGTGGCTATTTCCTTTCCCATGTTAGGGAAGTTTTCAACTATAATCTCTTCAGATATTTTCTCTGGACCTTTCTCTCTCTCTTCTCCTTCTGGGACCCCTATAATGCGAACGTTGTTGTGTTTAGTGTTGTCCCAGAGGTCTCTTAGGCTGTCTTCATTTCTTTTCATTCTTTTTTCTTTATTCTGTTCCATGGCAGTGAATTCCACCATTCTGTCTTCCAGGTCCATTCTTCTGCCTCAGTTATTCTGCTATTGATTCTTTCTAGTGTATTTTTCATTTCAGTTATTGTATTGTTCATCTCTGTTTGTTCTTTAATTCTTCTAGGTCCTTGTTAAACGTTTCTTGCATCTTCTCGATCTTTGCCTCTGTTCTGTTTCCAAGGTCCTGAATCATCTTCACTATCATTATTCTGTGTTCTTTTTCTGGAAGGTTGCCTACCTCCACTTCATTTAGTTGTTTTTCTGGGGTTTTATCTCGTTCCTTCATCTGGTACATTGTCCTCTGCCTTTTCATTTTGTCTATCTTCCGGTGATGGTGGTTGTCGTTCCACAGGCTGCAGGAGTGTAGTGCTTGCTTCTGCTGTCTGCCCTCTGGTGGATGAGGTTATCTAAGAGGATTGTCCAAGCTTCATGATGGGAGGGAGTGGTGGTGGGTAGAGCTGGGTGTTGCACTGGCAGGCAGAGCTGAGTAAAACTTTAATCTGATTGTCTGCTCATGGGTGGGGTTGGGTTCCCTCCCTGTTGGTTGTTTGGCCTGAGGCGACCCAGCACTGGAGCCTACCGGGCTCTTTGGTGGGGCCAATGGCAGACTCTGGGAGGGCTCACACCAAGGAGTACTTCCCAGAGGTTCTGCTACCAGTGTCCTTGTCCCCTTAGTGAGCCACAGCCGCCCCCTGCCTCTGCAGGAGACCCTCCAACACTAGCAGATAGGTCTGGTTCAGTCTTCTATGGGGTCACTGTGCTTTCCCCTGGATCCTGATGAGCACACTACTTTGTGTGTACCCTCCAAGAGTGGAGTCTCTGTTTCCCCCAGTCCTTTCCAAATCCTGCAATCAAATCCCGCTAGCCTTCAAAGTCTCGTTCTCTGGGAATTCCTCCTTCCGTTGCTGGACCCTCAGGTTGGGAATCTTGACATGGGGTGAAGAACCTTCACTCTGGTGGGTGGACTTCTGTGGTATAAGTGTTCTCCAGTTTGTGAGTCACCCACCCAGTGGTTATGGGATTTGATTTTATTGTGATTCTGCCCCTCCTACCATCTCATTGCAGCTTCTCCTTTGTCTTTGGATGTGGGGTGTTTTTTTGGTGAGTTCCATTGTCTTCCTGTCGATGGTTGTTCAACAGTTAGCTGTGATTCCAGTGCTCTCACAAGAGGGAGTGAGTGCACGTCCTTCTACTCCGCCATCTTGAACCAATCTCCATTTAATACTTTTAAAAATAGTAAAATCATATAGAACATGTTCCTTGACATTGGCTTCTCCTTTTTTATCCCCCTCATTTTGAGGGGGATAAATTCTGAGATTCATTTTCACTTGGGTTACTTTACTCACAAACCTTACTCGGTTGATTATTTCCCTGTATGTCTCACATTGCCTTATAATTGTAAAGCCCATGTAGTGTTGATATTGCATATATACACACACACACACACATACATACACTATGCACACATACACTTATGTGAACTAAATATATCTATATATTTATGTTGTATATATTTGGAAGTATTTGTATCTATTTACATTTCTCCCCCCATCGTTGAGCTTGAAGATAGGGAGCTGTTCTGCACAATTTATTTCCCATAGTTTGTGTCCTAGGACATTATCGATAGCGGCTGTTCAGTGGAGGTTTCTAAGTTAATTGAAACTAAGATGTATAATTACTTGACTCTAAAAGCATTGTTCCAATAATAGTGTAGAAAATAAATGTTAAATTGGGTTTAATTTTTATTGAGATTCTTTTCTCTTCTTACCCATAATACAGGTACATCAAGAGAGTGTACACATGATTGAAGTCACAAGCAATTTGATTAATGAAACTCTAGCAAATCACCCTGAGTGGGCAAAGTAAGAATGTTGTTTTGACAAAAATAGAGATGGTTGGCCAAGGTTCTATGTCTGTTTGCATGAAATGATCTTCATTGATACAGTTACCTTGGAAGAGAAAAGAATTTGCCAAGGCTTTGATGAATGTTGTCATTTTTGCATAAGAATAGCATGTAATGGGATGGTGGGGAGGGGGGAGTTCGTATATTTGAATTGAGATTCACAGTTTTCCACGTGTTTGTGACTTACTAAGCTTTCACCTACATTGTGTTATGTGTTCCTCAGTAGGTTGAAGAGATTATCCCCATTTCACAGATGAGGATGCAGGATCAAAGGCTAAGGAATTTGTGACAGTCCCCCATGGCACAGTCAGCAGTGTTCCCATATTGTATCGTTTTTGTGGCAGGGTTGCAAACTGTGGCTCAGGGCCAAATCCAGCCACCTGTTCTTATAGAGATTTATTGGAACAACCTATACCCGTTCATTTACATGTTGTCTGTAGCTGTTTTGGGGCTACAAAGGCAGACAGAATTGAGTAGTTGTGGTACAGATTATATGTTCCGAAAAGCCTAAAATATTTATTTACATTCTGGCCCTTTACAGAAGAAATCTGCTAACCCCTGTCTTAGAGGATCACTTTGTGTACTTGTTTAATTTGGCTTCTGTGAGAGGGTTTTTATGTCTTTGTGGAGAGTGTTCAGCTGGACTATGCTGTTCACCTAATTGAACTTGATGACAAATTACATGACCTTTTTTACTAACGCCAGGGTGGTCACTAATTTATTTTAGGAAATACTCTGCCAGTTTTAAGATTATAAATTGAGATTTTACTTGGTTTTTTCCTTTGACTTGACTTTATTTCTTTATATAAAACCTGCTTAGGACATTCCTTGAACTTGGTTTAAAATCATATTTAAATATTCTCAGAAGGATTTCTGTTATATTTCTACCCACTTATCTCCTATTACCCAGAGCATACTCAGTGCTTGTTCTCAATATTTCTGATTAGTTACAAACTGTAGTATATCCATTCAAGGGAATAATACTTAGCATTAAACAAAAATGAACTGTCAGTTCATGCGGCAACATGGATGAATCTCAGAATAATTATGGTGAATGAAAGAAGTCAAGCAGAAGAGAGTCTATATGATATGAGTCCATTTATGTTAAGTTCTAGAAAACACTAATCTAGTGACAGATAGATCAGTGGCTGTGTGTGGATAGGGGTGGGTTCCAGGGAGGGAGTACAGAGGGGCGCAGGGAAACCTTTGAGAGTGATAGGTATGTTCATTGTCTTAGTGAAGGATATAAGAAGTAACATTGATCAGATTTTATTCTGTAACAGTCTCCCTCTGTGCTGTGGAGAAAAGGTGGAAGGTGTTCCAAGACTTGAGCCTCTTAGACCAGTTAAAAGCTAGAGTAAAACTAGGTGAGAGGCAGTAAAGCTCTTAATTGTGGACCGTTGTTGTGGAGTGAACAGGACAGACAGATTTGTAAGATCTTAAGGGGGTTAGTTGGTGATTAATTGGGTATAGGAAAACGAAACCTAGCGTGACTCTAATGTTTCAAGCTTTGGAACTTAGTGGATGATGGTGGATTCATCAAGATAGGAAAAAGAAAAGCAGATATGGTGGGAAAACTAATTCACTTACTTTTTACCTGATGAGTTTGAGGTGTTTATGGTAAGTGTCAACAGAGGCATCTAGTAGGCTATTGGTTATGTTGGTGTACAGTTCAGGAGAGTGATCTGGAGTGAAGTTAAAAAATTGGCAGCCTTAATTATCTCCTTAGAAGGGGGCTCTTTTTCTTTGGTGGTCATTCTTCTGTAGTGGAAATAAGTCCAAAGCCCTTCTGTACTGGTTTTCAATTGTAATAGTACTATCTCTACTATTGTTTTGAAGGCACACACAAACTGGGGAGCCCCAGATCAGAGTAGTTTCATGAACCCGTGTCCCCTGCATCAGCAGGCGGACTCTCAACCACTGCGCCACCAGAGAAGCCCAGTTGTTTTTGTTTGTAAATGTGGGAATACTTATAAAGTTCACAGGGACTTGCAAAGAAATGTATAGGGAGGTCCCCTGGACTCTTCGCCCCACCTTCTGTACCGTTGTTGTCATCTTGTATAACTATACAATAACAAAACCAGGAAATCGACATTTCACTAGTTTTACATGCACTTGTGTATGTGTATGTGCGTGTATGTTATATGTGTTCTCTGCAGTTTTATCATGCTTCCTGTTAGCTATCAACACCATGTCAAGATACAGAACTGTTCCATCACCACAAGGCTCCCTCATGCTGCCCCTTTTAGCCACACCTACCCTCTACCTCCTCCTCCAACATATTCCTAACCCTTGGCAACCAGTATTTTGTTCTCCATATCTATAATATTGTTGTTTGATGAATGATACATAAATCTAATCATAGAGTATGCAGCCTTGTGAGATTGGCTTTTTTCACTTAGCATAATTCCCTTGAAGTCCACTGAAGATGTTGTATGTAGCAATAGTAAGTTCCTTTTTATTGCTGAATAATATTCTATGCAGGAAAGAATTTAAAAGCTATTTAGACTTCAGTAATTTGTGGGAGGTCTGATTCTTTTGCAGCAGATTCGGGGGGTGGTCATGAATTAATAGTTTCTTGCAAATCTCAGTACTCAGTGGATTCTTGTCCTGAAGATGGCAGTTGACCTTGTGGGAAATTCATGTGGGTGCTCTTAGTGGAGGTGATACAGTTAAGAATTGATTAGATATACTTTCTTCCAGTGTGGTACACATTTTGTGTGCCCTACATAGGTACCTCGACTTCCTGTGGATGTGCTTGGTGAGCTGAAGTATAAATTAGAAATACTTAGGGTAGGATCAGCCTAGTAGAGCTTCAGAGAAAATGAAGTTGAAGTTGGAACACATCTTAATTCTTTTCCTGGACAGTATTGTTAGTCTAGAACTCATTTTCTACTTACTACTCACTAGTCTCAAGCCTGCTGATTCTCAGGACCTGCATTAGGAGATGGCACCACGGTGGTACTGAACGTCACTTAGCCCTGCCCTTACTTGGGAGGAACCCAGTAGATGAAGCTGTTTTTAATTGGGGCTGTTCTCTTGGTAGGTCATACTGTGATAGAGATTAATCTTTACCCAGGAAGATGAGGGTAGGCCAGTCCTAATTGTAGGAGCTTGGTTTCACCTGAGGGATACCTTTTGACTGAGGCTAGGAGAGTTAGTGATTGGCTGATGTAGTAAATATCTGAAGCAAGAAGCTCAATTTAGAGGCCATGGTTGATATAAGACCAAGGTGTGTCCCAGTTTGTCCCAGCAAAGGTTGCTCAGGTTGTTTCTGGCCCCATGTCTCCTAGAGGGTACTGGTTGTGAGGAGGTCTGGACTGAGCCAAAGCCTTTGACTTGGCCTCACAGCAGCTCCTCTTTATCTTTTGCTCTTAGGACACCTGCATGAATACAGTGGCAAAGTGTTTTCACAGCAGCCAGCAAGATTTTTTTTATCAGGCCTAATAGATGTTTGTCAGTCATTAAGGATCTATTCAGATACCTCTGTGAATTTCACATTTTTGAATAATAATACAGGTTATAATTTCCCCTAAAATGTAGTACCATGTAACTGAAAATATTCAACAGTCTCTTCAAACCACTAATGAATCTATAAATACTGGAGTAATTTAAAAGCTCTTAATTTCTCCCAAGTCACATCTCTATTTAGAGATCCAAATTTCCTGTTCATGTTATTATACTATAAGATTATTACATTTGTAAGTGTGTGATGTCAGTTAATCAGTGTTTAAAAAATTAAGTTCCAAGAGTTTGGTGCAGTGCACTGCATTAGGTTTTCATGTTTTCTCTCTTTATTTTAAATTAGTTGGCTTCCTGAGGCTCAGGTAGTCCAAAGAGCCCTTAATTCCGCGGCTAACAATGTGTATCAGTATGGACGAGAATGGATAACCCACAAGGTAAGGGAAGAGCCTCTTTTTGCGGCTTTCTCTTTGCAGGGTCTTCATGGGTAGTGACTTCTTGCTTTGATAAAGCAAAAATGGAGATTCTGTTTAGAACAATTTCTATTTTTGAGATAGGCTTAAATCTGCAAGTCAACAAGCAATATACGATGAAATTAAACCTTCTGGATGATCATATTGATTAGTGCTGATAGCCTGAACAGTCTGAGAGGTAGGCCTTTTGTTTCATGTTCAAGATAGTTCTGATTCATTATTTGTGCTTTAGAACAGAATGATCACTAAGCTTGGGTGGACAAATAAGGCTTTGTGGAGAAAAAGGTATTAACACATATTATATTTTATTATTTGCTGATAACTGTGCTTGGCAGTTTCCAATTTGTTTCATTTAATCTTTCCAAGAAACTTATTGTAGTCTGAATTATTTTATCCCCTTTATAGATGAGGAAACAGACTTAGCAAAGCTAAGTAAATTCCCTATGGTCATGTAGTAAATTGCAGAGCTTGGTTTCAAACTGAAGAGTAATTCCAAATCCCTTGCTCTTTCTACTGTGGTATGCTAGAAGTGTGTGCCCGGAACTGAGTTTAGTGCTTTAATGTGGCACTTGAGATAAACCTTGAAGGAATGGAATGATAGGTCCTGGATGAATATAGAGAAGGACGAGTGTATTTTAAGAAGGGGTATTTATGTGATCCAGGATGTAGAGACAGGAAGCTGAAGCTTAGTGAAGGGGAGATGAAAGACAGAGGAGAAGGCACAGTTATCACAGCTAAGCTCAGACTCCATGATATGGATTTGGGATATCTCTTTTTTTCCCCCCTAGTTTTGCCTATGGAAATGAAGGTAATTTGAAGTTTTAATGTATTGAAGTAATTAGGATTGTCTAGGGATTGACAAGATTTGTTGCAGTGAGATGTGTGCCAGAAAAAAAGTATCAGTGTGTGATTTCTTGTTTAAAATTCAAAAACAAAATCTCAAAAAAGGTATCTTGGAAATGACATTGTACACACAGTAATCTGCTAACCTGAGGATGGAATTGTGGTCAACTTAAATTGTGGTCAACTTAAGAGAAAAATGTGTTACTGATCTTCCTGGGTCCATGCCAGATAACCAAATCAACTGTCACATGGAAGTTTTAAAAAAATATTTATTGAATAAATGAAAGTTAAGTACAGTTGACCCTTGCACAATGTGGTGGTTAGAGGTGCTAACCTTCTCTGTGGTCAAAAAACTCCCATATAACTTTACAGTTGGTGCTCATGTACCTGGTTCCACATCCTCAGATTCAACCAACCACAGACTGTGGAGCACTGTAGTACATATTTAGTGAAAAACATCCACATGTAAGTGGACCTGTGCTGTTCCAACCTGTGTTGGTCAAAGGTCCACTGTATGTGGATATGCATCTCAGAACTATCATAGAAGAAAGATCCAGTCATTGCAGAAGGCTTTTAGACTTTTATATATATATATGCCTGACTTATTCTATGGAAAGCATAGCGTTTAACTTTTGAATTATCTGTTCAGGAGAAATTTTTATTCTGGAATTCTTACGTATTTGGGAAAAGGATAAAGAAGGGGAATTTGGATAGCTGGAGAAATGTGCCTTAGATTTTAAAGAAGTAAATTTCAATTTACTTAGAGAAAAGATAGGTTTGAAACCTTTTGCTCAGGATTCTAAAAGGGAAGACAGCTGAAGAGAGATGATATTGCTACGAAACATTGTAAAATATTTGTGATCCTCATTTGCAAGACACAGGGATAATATCTAAAAGCAACCATTGAATGTCCATTAACTGATGAATAGATAAATAAAATGTGGTATAGCCACATACTGGGATATTAGTTGGCCGTAAAAAGGAAGGATGAACTGATACATTTTACAACATGGATGAACCTTGAAAACATTAGGCTGTGTAAAGGAAGCGGTCATAAAAGACCACGTCCATTTATATAAAATGTGTGGAAGAGGCATATCTACAGAAACAAAGTAGAGTAGTGGTTTTCAGGGGTAGGGGGATTGGGGAGAAATGGGGGATTGATTACTAATGAGTATGGAGTTTTCTTTTGGGGGGATGAATATGTTCCAAAATTGATTTTGGTAATCGTTGCATAACTGTGAATGTACTAAAAAACTGTTGAGTTACACTCTTAAATGGGTGAATTGGAGGACCTTCAAGATGGTGGAGGAGGAAGACGTGGAGGTCCCCTTCCTCTCCACAAATACATGAAAAATACATATACATGTGGAACAACTCCTACAGGACACATACTGAATGCTGGCAGAAGACCTCAGACTTCCCAAAAGACAAGAAAATCCCCACATACCTGGCCGTGTGGCTGACAGGGTCTTGGTGCCCTGGCTAGGTGTTGGGCCTGAGCTTCTGAGGTCGGAGAGCCGAGTTTAGGACATTGGACCACCAGAGACCTCCCTGCACCATGTAACATCAATCGGTGAGAGCTCTCCCAGAGATCTCTGTCTCAATGGTGAGACCCAGCTCCATGCAATGGCCAGCAAGCTCCAGTGCTGGATGCCCCATGCCAAACAACTAGCAAGACAGGAGCAACCCCACCCATTAGCAGAGAGGCTGACTAAAATCATACTAAGTTCACAACACCCCAAAACACAGCACTAGATGTGGCCCTGCCCACCAGAAAGACAAAATCAAGCCCCATCCACCAGAACACAGGCACCAGTCCCCTCCACCAGGAAGCTTACACAAGCCACTGAACGAACTTCACCCACTGGGGGCAGACACCAAAAACAACGGGAACTATGAACCTGCAGCCTGTAAAAAGGAGACCCCAAACACAGTAAGTTAAACAAAATGAGAAGACAGAGAAATATGCAGCAGATGAAGGAGCAAAGTAAAAACCCACCAGACCAAACAAATGAAGAGGAAATAGGCAGTCTACCTGAAAAAGAATTCAGAGTAATGATAGTAAAGATTATCCAAAATCTTGGAAATAGAAAGAAGAAAATACAAGAAACGTTTAACAAGGACCTAGAAGAACTAAAGAGCAAACAAACAATGATGAACAACACAATAAATGAAATTAAAAATTATCTAGAAGGAATCAATAGCAGAATAACTGAGGCAGAAGAACGGATAAGTGACCTGGAAGGTAAAATAGTGGAAATGACTACCGCAGAGCAGAATAGAGAAAAAAGAATGAAAAGAATTGAGGTCAGTCTCAGAGACCTCTGGGACAAAATTAAACACACCAACATTAGAATTATAGGGGTCCCAGAAGAAGAAGAGAAAAAGAAAGGGTCTGAGAAAATATTTGAAGAGATTATAGTCAAAAACTTCCCTAACATGGGGAAGGAAATAGTCAAGAAAGTCCAAAAAGCACAGAGAGTCCCATACAGGATAAATCCATGGAGAAACATGCCAAGACACGTATTAATCAAACTATCAAAAATTAAATACAAAGAAAAAATATTAAAAGCAGCAAGGGAAAAGCAACAAATAACATGCAGGGGGATCCCCATAAGGTTAACAACTGATCTTTCAGCAGAAACTCTGTAAACCAGAAGGGAGTGGCAGGACATATTTAAAGTGATGAAAGGGAAAAACTTACAACCAAGATTACTCTACCCAGCAAGGATCTCATTCAGATTCGATGGAGAAATTAAAACCTTTATACAGACAAGCAAAAGTTAAGAGAATTCAGCGACACCAAACTAGCTTTACAACAAATGCTGAAGGAACTTCTCTAGGCAGGAAACACAAGAGAAGGAAAAGATCTACAAAAACAAACCCAAAACAATTAAGAAAATGGGAATAGGAACATACATATCGATAATTATCTTAAATGTAGATGGATTAAATGCTCCAACCAAAAGACATAGACTGGCTGAATGGATACAAAAACAAGACCCGTATATATCCTGTCTACAAGAGACCCACTTCAGACCTAGGGACACATACAGACTGAAAATGCGGGGATGGGAAAAGATATTCCATGCAAATGGAAATCGAAAGAAAGCTGGAATAGCAATTCTCGTATCAGAAAAAATAGACTTTAAAATAAAGACTATTACAAGAGACAAAGAAGGACACTACATAATGATCAAGGGATCAATCCAAGAAGATATAACAATTGTAAATATTTATGCACCCAACATAGGAGCACCTCAATACTTAAGGCAAAGGCTAACAGCCTTAAAGGGGAAATTGACAGTAACAGAATCATAGTAGGGGACTTTAACACCCCACTTTCACCAATGGCCAGATCATCCAAAATGAAAATAAATAAGGAAACACAAGCTTTAAATGACACATTAAACAAGATGGACTTAATTGATATTTATAGGACATTCCATTCAAAAACAACAGAATACACTTTTTTTTTAAACGTCTTTATTGGAGTATAATTGATTTACAATGATGTGTTAGTTTCTGCTTTATAACAAAGTGAATCAGTTATACATATACATATGTCCCCATATCTCTTCCCTCTTGCTTCTCCCGCCCTCACACACTCCCAATCCCAGCCCTCTACATGGTCACAAAGCACCGAGCTGATCTCCCTGTCCTATGCGTCTGCTTTCCACTAGCTATCTATTTTACGTTTGGTAGTGTATATATTTCCATGCCACTCTCTCACTTTGTCCCAGCTTACCCTTCCCCCTCCGCATATCCTCAAGTCCATTCTCTAGTAAGTCTACATCTTTATTCCCGTTTTGCCCCTAGGTTCTTCGTGAACATTTTTTTTTTTTTTTAGATTCCATGTATATGTGTTAGCATACAGTATTTGTTTTTTTCTTTTTGTGCCAGTAGCATACTGTCTTGATTACGGTAGCTTTGTAGTATAGTCTGAAGTCAGGGAGCCTGATTCCTCCAGCTCCGTTTTTCATTCTCAAGATTGCCTTGGCTATTCGGGGTCTTTTGTGTTTCCATACAAATTGTGAAATTTTTTGTTCTAGTTCTGTGAAAAATGCCAGTGGTAGTTTGATAGGGATTGCATTGAATCTGTAGATTGCTTTGGGTAATAAGAGTCATTTTCACAATGTTGATTTTTCCAATCCAAGAACATGGTATATCTCTCCATCTATTTATATTATCTTTAATTTTTTTCATCAGAATCTGATAACTTTCTGCATACAGGTCTTTTGTCTCCTTAGGTAGGTTTATTCCTAGATATTTTATTCTTTTTGTTGCAATGGTAAATGGGAGTGTTTTCTTAATTTCACTTTCAAATTTTTCATCATTAGTGTTCTTAAGTGCTCATGGAACATTCTCCAGGATAGATCATATCTTGGGTCAGAAATCAAGCCTTGGTGAATTTAAGAAAATTGAAATCATATCCAGTATCTTTTCTGACCACAATGCTATGAGACTAGACATTGATTACAGGAAAAAAACTGTAAAAAATACAAACACTTGGAGGCTAAACAAGACGCTACTAAATAACCAAGAGATCACTGAAAAAAAGAGGAAATCAAAAAATACCTAGAAACAAATGACAATGAAAACATGACGACCCAAAGCCAATGGGATGCAGCGAAAGCAGTTCTAAGAGGGAAGTTCATAGCAATACAATCCTACCTCAAGAAACAAATCTCAAGTAAACAACCTAAGCTTATACCTAAAGCATTAGCGAAAGAAGAACAAAACTCAGTGTTAGCAGAAGGAAAGAAATTATAAAGATCAGATCAGAAATAAATGAAAAAGAAATGAAGAAAACAATAGCAAAGATGAATAAAACTAAAGGCTGGTTCTTTGAGAAGATAAACAAAATTGATAAACCATTAGCGGGACTCATCAAGAAAAAAATGAAGACTCAGATCAACAGAATTAGAAATGAAAAAGGAGAAGTAACAGCTGTACTGCAGAAATAAAAAGGATCATGAGAGATTACTACAAGCAACTGTATGCCAATAAAATAGACAACCTGGAAGAAATGGACAAATTCTTAGAAAAGCACAACCTTCCGAGACTGAACCAGGAAGAAATAGAAAATATAAACAGACCAAGCACAAGCACTGAAATTGAGACTGTGATTAAAAATCTTCCAACAAACAAAAGCCCAGGACCATACGGCTTCACAGGCAAATTCTATCAAACATTTATAGACTAGCTAACACCTCTCCTTCTCAAAACTCTTCCAAAATATAGCAGAGGGCGGAACACTCCCAAACTCATTCTATGAGGCCACCATCACCCAGATACCAAAAACAGACAAAGGTGTCACAAAAAAAGAAAACTACTGGCCAATATCACTGATGAACATAGATGCAAAAATTCTCAACAAAATATTTGCAAACAGAATCCAACAGCACATTAAAAGGACCGTCTACCGTGATCAAGTGGAGTTAATCCCAGGAATGCAAGGATTATTCATTATACACAAATCAATCAACGTGATGCACCATATTAACAAATTGAAGAATAAAAAATGATAATAAAAAATGATAATTTCACAGATGCAGAAAAAGCTTTCGACAAATTCAACACCCATTTGTGATAAAAACTCTCCCGAAAGTAGGCATAGAGGGAACCTACCTAAACATAATAAAAGCCATATATGACAAACCCACAGCCAACATCGTTCTCAGTGGTGAAGAACTGAAACCACTTCCTCTAAGATCAGGAACTAGTCAAGGTTGCCCACTCTTACTGCTGTTATTGAATGTAATTTTGGAAGTTTTAGACACAGCAGTCAGAGAAGGAAAAGAAATAAAAGAAATCCAAATAGGAAAAGAAGAAGTAAAACTGACATTGTTTGCAGATGACAGGATACTATACGTAGAGAATTCTAAAGATGCTACCAGAAAACTACTAGAGCTAAACAATGAATTTCGTAAAATAGCAGTATTCATGTACAGAAATCCCTTGCATTCCTATACACTAATGATGAAAAATATGAAAGAGAAATTAAGGAAACACTCCCATTTACCATTGTAACAAAAAGAATAAAATACCTAGGAATCTACCTAAGGAGGCAAAAGACCTGTATGCAGAGAACTATAAGACACTGATGAAAGAAATTAAAGATGATACAAACAGATGGAGAGATGTACCATGTACATGATTGGAAGAATCAACATTGTGAAAATGACAGTGCTACCCAGAGCAATCTACAGATTCAACGCAATCCCTATCAGACTACCAATGGCATTTTTCACAGAACTAGAACAAAAAATTGCACAATTTGTATGGAAATGCAAAAGACCCCGAATAGCCAAAGCAATGTTGAGAAAGAAAAATTGGAGCTGGAGGAATCAGGCTTCCTGACTTCAGACTATACTACAAAGCTGCGGTAATCAAGACATTATGGTACTGGCACAAAAACAGAAATATAGATCAATGGAACAGGATAGAAAGCCCAGAGATAAACCCATGTACATATGGTCACCTTATCTTTTTCTTTTTTTTAATTTATTTATTTTTTATTTTTATTTTTGGCTGCGTTGGGTCTTTGTTGCTGTGCATGGGTTTTCTCTTGTTGCGGCGAGTGGGGGCTACTCTTCATTGCTGTGCGCGGGCTTCTCATTGCAGTGGCTTCTCTTGTTGCAGAGTACGGGCTCTAGGCCTGTGTCATACAACATCCTCGCTTTAACTATCCATTGTACTTGTATTCTCTTTTTAAAATTTGTATCTAGAGATACTGCCCTGATACAGCAAGAGAATAAGTAATGAGCGCATTTCCTGTGTCCCTTCTCTGATGACAAGAATGAAGAAGGCGACAGCCAGTGCACAAACGTGTCAGGCACTGTTCTAAATCCTGGCGAAAAGCAGTAAACCAGAAAGAGTTACAGCTCTCCTAGAGCCTTACATTCCGGGTGAAAGGAGACAAGCATTAAACGTGCAAACAAAAGTTTCAGATCTGAAAGTGCTGTGACCAGAGTAAACAGAGTGATGTCGTAGAGAGTAACTCCAAGTGATGCTTTAGCTAGAATGGCCAGAAAATGCCTCTGAGAAGGTAATGTTTTCACTAAGACTTGAGTGGTGAGAAGGAGGCAGTTTATGAAGGTCTTCGAAAAGAATGTTTCAAGTTGAGGGCATAGAAAATTCAGAGGCCCTGAGATGGGAAGGAGCTTGAATGAGGGAAAGAAAGGTCACTGTGGCTGGAATAGGGGATGTGGTGATGAGACAAGCCTTTAGGTCATAAAGAACTTGGGATTTTAATTTAGCTACAGAGGACTTTAAAACAGGGATATGGCCAGGTTTAGGATATTGAAAGCTCATCTTGGCTGCTTTATGGAGGAGTGGGCAAGAATGAAGAAGGCAGGGAGACCAATTGAAAGATTATTCTGATAGTCCACGTGAGATGTTGACGAGTTGGACTAAGATCGTAGCAGTGGGAATTGAGAGAAATTGTCATGTTTGGGATATGTTTTTGAGGTTGTCTTGACATGAATTGCTCATGGATTGGTTATGGAGTGCAAGGGAAGGAAGTTTTTGGTTTGTCCAACTAGAAGGATAGCTGTACATTTAGATAAAAAGAATTGGAGGTGGTAGTGGGGTGTAGGTGTTGCATGTAGATTGGTAATTCTGTTTCAGGGCATATTAAATACCTTAAGTAGACATACAATCGGACATACATAGCTGGAGCTCAAGGGAGAGATCTGGGCTGTAGATGGAAGCTTGAATATCAGATAGTACCCATGTGATTGGTAGAGATGAACTGTATTAGTTTTGGTAGGGCTGCCATAACAAAGTACCATGAACTTTGTGCTTCAACAACATAAATTAATTTTCTCACAATTCTAGAGGCTACAGGTCCAAGATCAAGGAGTCGAGACCTAAGAATAAAGGAAAGAAAAAAGAAGCAAAAAGGTGGGAGAGAGGAAATTTACTGGGGATATTGAGGAGTAGAGTTTTAGAAAAGAACCTAATGTGGTTAGAGGCAATTAAATAGGCTAGAACATTTTAGTTTGATTTGGTACAAATATAAAGACCCAGCATGTATTAATTTTACTGAATTGTTGCCTGAAATATTAAACCAGATTATATCTGTATTTCTTCCAGCTGCATAAAATTCTTGGAGATAAGGTGAACAATACTGCCGTAATTGAAAAGCAAGTGCTAGAACTTTGGGACAGACTGTATCATTCTTGGTTTGTAAAGGTAAGTTATTTTAGCTAAGGATTTCAGTTGTAAACTAATAGTGTCCTTTTATTTTATGGACTCATTGACCAGGTAGGATTGTGTTAACATTGGGGTTTTATTTATTGACATTTTTAAGCTGCAAGTTCTTTTTTTTTTTTTCTTTGTGATACTCGGGCCTCTCACTGTTGTGGCCTCTCCCATTGCGGAGCAGAGGCTCCGGACGCGCAGGCTCAACGGCCATGGCTCACGGGCCCAGCTGCTCCACGGCATGTGGGATCCTCCCGGACCGGGGCACGAACCCGTGTCCCCTGCATTGGCAGGCGGACTCTCAACCACTGCGCCACCAGGGATGCCCAAGCTGCAGGTTCTTAAACCTCAGGTCACTAAAAGTCAGCTTGAATTGATGATTAGTTTCCATGGCAGAACCTACCAGTCTCTGGTGTATCAGTATTCCATCCTCTGTTCATTACCATCAACAGCATCCCATCCTCTAGACCAGATTTGTACAGTAGAAATGTAATGAATGCAAGTCATACATGTAATGTTGATTTTTCTAGTGACCACATTTAAAAAAAAACTAGGACAGGTGAAATTAATCTTAATAATGTATTTTACTTAACCCAGTATACTGAATATATGTCATTTCCATATGGAATGAATAAAAAAATTTAATGAGGTTTTATATATATATA
>NW_020174037.1:4584495-4616456 GCF_003031525.2 Neophocaena asiaeorientalis asiaeorientalis | reverse complement strand
TATATATATATATAATTTTTTCCATTTTTGGATTAGCCACATTTTAGGTACTCAGTAGCCATATGTGGGTAGTGGCTACTATTTGGGACAATACAGCTTCAGACTAAGAACTTTTCTCTTTGAGGAAGTGAAAATAGATCCAAAAGTTTAGAGAGTTTTATTTTATTTTAAATAAACCTTTAATGCTACTTGTGCTGATGTACTCCAATTTCAGATTTTATGACGAAAAATAGTATCATTTTTCATTAAATATAAAAATGATGGTTTGAAAGCAGCTAGTTGTGCCAGGCTGTTCTATACACTGCGTTGGCAAGGCCTGTGGGCCATTAGGAGCTGTGCTGTGGAAGATGTCCATCCAGGGGAAGGAGATAGAGTGGGGCAGAGTTCGTGGTTAGTTTTTCCCTGGGTTGATCTAAACAGAAGAGAAACATAAATAAATCTCTTAACTTGGGGTTTGGGGGTAGGAGGGCTTGATTTAAATTTGAATTTGTTGCTCAGTGACCTGTTTGGCATTGTGTACTCCTGCCCCAGGAGGAGTCGAAGGAACAGTGATGGTTTTTGTGGCTTTCCAAAACTGGGAGTTAAAACTAACTGGGCGGGCTTCCCTGGTGGCACAGTGGTTGAGAGTCCGCCTGCCGATGCAGGGGACACGGGTTCGTGTCCCGGTCCGGGAAGATCCCACATGCCGCGGAGCAGCTGGGCCCGTGAGCCATGGCCGCTGAGCCTGCGCGTCCGGAGCCTGTGCCCCGCAACGGGAGAGGCCACAACAGTGAGAGGCCCGCGTACCGCAAAAAAAAAAAAAACTAACTGGGGGATCTCTGGGTAGATATCTGCTGAAGAGCCAGACTATTGGAAAGTTGTATCCACTTCTTCTGCTGACTCTGGGGCTTCTGCTTACAGACAAACAGCTTTTACTGTTCCTCACCCGCTTTGAGCTTCACTTATGGTCCAGGGTGGTCAGTGTTTTAAAAGCATAGATTTGTAAGTGGGTAAGTGCATTATTTTCTTTACCTGTTTTACTAGGATCTAATGTCTTCATTGCATAATGAAGGCAGGCATCACAGTGCTGTTTGAAAAAAGTGCCAGAATGGAAACACAAGAATGTTAAGAATCTACTTCTATTTCTAAATTTTAACCTTACCAGTCACTTTGTTTATACATCACATCACTCTTTCAAATCTGTTATTCCTGCATTTCTGCCAGTGTAATTCTCTTCCAGATAGACAAGTTAGATTCCCCCCTGACCCTTGTTTTCCCCTGTTTTATTGAGATATGATTGACATATAACATTGTATTGGTTTTAGCTGTACTTTTTCATATTTCCCCTCTGCTTCCTTTAGCGTGTATGGAGGAGTAATAAGAGAGATGAGCAAAGGAGGAAAAAAGCAAAACTGGGAGACCAAGAGGAAGGTTAGAGGGGCTAAAAGGGAAAGATAAGATGAAAGTATATGCTGCGTTCCTGTTCAGTTGAACATACTTAGAAGGGAAGCTTTTAAGCTAGGCTGAGACACAGTAACTAGAATATAAACAGAAAAATATATTTCAGGTCTTTCGGTGGAGTTCTTTGTTGATTTCTTAAATAATAAAAAGTTTTTCACCTTTGTGCACTTACTAAATTGCTCAAGTGGACCTAAAACAAGATCGGCTATTTATACCTCCTATTCTTTAGGTTAAGATGGAGATTTCATGTCTGAACTGTTCTATTCCATAGAATGTAACTCACTCTGGAAGGCTCAAAGGACACAAGATGCACATAAGTCGTCAGAATAGCTGGCTGGGAGACATTCTGGACTGGCAGGATATCGCTTCCTTTGTCCATGAGAACATTGAGACATTTCTTTCGGTAAGAAATAGTATTTATAGTTAAACTGGACTTAGGTACAAAAACAGAGACTCTAATTCCCAGTTTTCTTCACACACTGAAATACCTTTCGGTACCCTGTTTTTAATGCCATGACATTTACAGTTTGGAGAGTTCGAAATGCACTAGAAAGATGTCCAAAAGCCTTAGGCCTCTGGTGTAACTCCCTGATGCCTCCTCTGTGGTTGAAGAGTAACCAAGAGATGCTGACTCAGGTAGCACACATAATGCTGTGGCTCTCAGATTCTGAGATGGTATCCTTGTCCCCTAGGCTGACCAGAATGTCCCCAGTTGGACCACTATAGAGAGGGAGCCACCTTTGGTGGGTGAAGCCCTTTGGCAGATGGAAATATGGTTCCAGTCACATTAGAGAGACTGGATGTTTAAAGGCTTCGCTTATTATCATCCCACCTGTCCTTCCCTCATGCACCACCCACCTCTGCCTTGTTTACCAAAGGATCAAAGGCAGCAAGGAACAGCTTGCTGTGTTGCCAAGTTTCAGCGACTATTCTTCATTCCATAGCCTACTTTGTGAGGTATCTTGGTCTGTGGCTTTCCACAGAGATGAGAAGACTTCTCTTGTGAATAAACTTGTAATTCTCATCGTGTTAATAAAAGTGGAGGCTTGCTGTGCTAGATATTTTTAAAATTTAATTTTTATCAAAACAATAGATGACCATAGCTTAAAGGTCAACAATGTTTTAAGGTTTTTAATAAACAATAGCAGTGCCCCTGCTCTGTGCTTCCCCACTTCAGTCTCATTGTCCAAAATGAGCTCTCAATTCTTTTAGCTTTCTCTGTGTATTTACCTCTAAATTTCTTAAATAATGTTTATGCTGCTCTTTCTTGGTTTTACAATATTATCTTTTGGCTTCCTAACATGGAAGATGAAGATACAAGTCCCTCAGTGCTTCCTTACAGCTCCCTTGGGGTTTTCTTACAACTCCTTTGGTCCCTTCACCCAGTCCCTTCACCCATCCCTGCACTCACATTTTCCCTTTCTCCCAATCGCCTAATGTAGCTACAACAGTTTGAAATTACATCTAGAAATTCATGTCCTTCAATTCTAAGAATGTTGTTTTTGATAATCCCTTCCCTCTGTTTTCTGTAGTCCAGTGGCTCTCAGATTTTGGTGTGAGGACTCCAAAGAGCTTTTGCTGATGTAGGTTCTATTGATACTTATTGTATTAGCAGTTAAAACTGCGAACTTTAGGGCTTCCCTGGTGGCGCAGTGGTTGAGAGTCCGCCTGCCGACGCAGGGGACACGGGTTCGTGCCCCGGTCCGGGAAGATCCCACATGCCGCGGAGCAGCTGGGCCTGTGAGTCATGGCCGCTGAGCCTGCGCGTCCGGAGCCTGCGCATCCGGAGCCTGTGCTCTGCAATGGGAGAGGCCACAACAGTGAGAGGTCCGCATACCGCAAAAAAACAACAACAACAACAAAAAAAACTGAGAACTTTAAAAACATTTATCAATTCACTAAAAAATAACGTTACTTGTTGACATGAAGGGCATGCTTGTTATGTCTGAAAAATAACCATTTTCCAAAACAAAGAAAATGATTTAGTGTGAAGAGTGGCTTTCTTTACATTTTTGCAAACCTGTTTAATTTTGCAAACCTCATGTTTGTTTCTGCATTCAGTCTGTTGGAATATGTTGTTTTGGTTGAAGTATATGAAGAAATCTAGCCTCACACAGATATGTAGCTGGAAAAGAGGGTAGTCTTTTAATAACCTTTTCAGATCATCGTGACTATTCTTTGATACTACACCAAAACTCAACAAATGGTATTTCTTAAAGGTTAGTTGCAGTGTAGAATTTGAAACCGTATCAGTGAACTTTTTCTTCTCTCCTATATTAAGGTCCCTTGATCTATCTTGGCTGGGAATGGATCTTCTACCCTTACATGATTTTGTAATGTGCACTGGTCATTTGGAATATTGGTTCACTAATATCTAATTCTAAATATTGACACGTTTTGTTATACAGTATTAAAAAAAGTTACATTCTTTAATATCACCACCTATCTCATCAGAACAAATTTTAAGAAACTGTCAAGGTCAGCCCTTGATTGAACTTTTTGGTTTTATAATACCCAGCATCTCTTTCTTCTTTTCTGAACCTTTCTTCCTAATCCCTTTGAGTACATAGAAAAGTTACTGGATTGTTAGTGACTACCAGTCTATAGTTAATGTATTCAGTTAATTTCTTAAGAATTACCACAGAGTATTTCCTATCAGTATGACCCAGAAACTATTTAAAAAAATTTTTTGATAAAAATTCCAAAGTGACTGAATTCCCCAAAAGAATGTTTGTAAAAATCACAAGTAAGGGCATTGTTGGTTTGTTTCTTAGAATCAGTGGCAGTATTCATTCATTCTTTATCCCGTAAGGTCAAACAGTCAATCATGCATATTTTTGTAGGCATCATGAAGCATTTTCAAGATTTTATGTAAGGAGCTATTGTAAATGAAACTAGCCTGCCAAAGTCCTCTTATGAAGGCTGAGCTGAGGTTTGCAAGAAATGCTGAGGACAACAAAATATGCCTTTATAAATGGTACATTTGAGGTAGGAAAGGAATGGATAGGCCTTTCATGGAAGAGATGGTATAACTTGAGCATATGACAAAAAACAGAACTTCTCTTTTGGAAAGGGCAGCAAAATAAAACCAGCCATTAGGAGTTCTGGTCCTAGCTCTAGTTCTGCTTATTAGCTTCATGCCCTTGGGCAAGTTTTTAAAAATCTCTGAGCTTCGGTTTGTATATCTGTAAAATAAAGATGATATCATCTACATTGCTTCCCGCGCTGCATTGCTGTGAGGTTTATGCGAGCATTTTGAAAACTATAATGGAAGGTGTTTTTCTGATCATCTTGCTTCCTTGTTTTTCATTAAGAGGAAGGATAGTCCTCTTGGGGAGAATAATAGAACAGACATTATCATATGGGACTTTAAGTTCATGAAGAGATAGGAAATATCTATAACACACCTACGTGAAAATACGTAGGTGTGTTATAGATATTATACATCTTCTTTCAGTAATATTTAACATGTATTAACATCTGGTTCTAGTGAATTTGCAGGTGATGGATCAGATGAACTCAGCTTCATATAGGGTCATTATCTATCTGAGGAAAGGTTTTTAGCTGCAGAGCTCTGACCCCATCTGTTTATTTCTTTTATTGTGACTTCAGTGAAGTCATTGAAGTGACGCTTTTGTGTTTGTTGTTGGTTCTAAGTTGAAGATGGCAAGTCCATGGGGGAGGTATAGCTAATCAGACTAATGTTAAAATTTCTTGGCCTGTGCTTGTGGTCCTACAAGCTACATACAACTACAGGTTGCATTCTGGCATATTCTTCTGTAGGTATTTTTTCTATGCGTGCCATTTCATAGTTATAATCATGCTATAAATAAGCTTTTTTGTCCTGTTCTTTATTTTTTTTTTTGCGATACTCGGGCCTCTCACTGTTGCGGCCTCTCCCGTTGCGGAGCACAGGCTCCGGATGTGCAGGCTCAGCGGCCATGGCTTACGGGCCCAGCTGCTCCGTGGCATGTGGGATCTTCCCGGACCGGGGCATGAACCCGTGTCCCCTGCATCGGCAGGCGGACTCTCAACCACTGCGCCACCAGGGAAGCCCTGTCCTGTTCTTTAAACTTAGCATTGTATCATAAAGTATTTTTCTGTGTTATAATAGCGATGTTTTAATGGCTGCCTGTTATTATTTGTAGTATATTCACCATAATTTACTTAACCATTTTCCTTACTAATCAACATTCAAATGTTTTCAGATAAAATAATACTCAGTTCTTGTTGTTTCAGTTTATGGTAGTAAAACACTCCATGAAGAGCACACTAGATAGCTGTAGAAACTTCTTTCCTGAGGATGAGTCCTAATATTTAGCCTTCCCTCCTCGCCAGATCTTAGAGTCCCTGTGGATCGTTATGAGCCGGAATGTGAGCCTGCTCTTCACCACTGTCACCACGCTCCTGGCCATCCTCTTCTACAGCGGGACTGCCCTCCTCAACTTTGTTCTGTCTCTGGTATGTACACACAGATGAGTACGTGTCACACTCCTTCTGCAGTAAAGCATATTCTTGGTTCCATTTATGTTTCCTTCCTGTAGTTTCCAAATGTGATATTTTAGGAGGTACTGTCCTTTGTTTTGCAGATAATTTTCCTGACCACACTATTTTATCTGTTAAGTTCCAGTGATGAGTACTACAAGCCAGTGAAGTGGGTGATAAGCCTGACACCACTATCTCAGCCAGGTCCTTCTTCTAATATTATTGGCCAGTCTGTGGAAGAAGCTATCAGGTAGGGAAAAGATTTATGCTGTTCTTACTTCCTTCAGAAACTGCTCTCCATGAGAGGCCCATTTTTCTGTCTTGAGCCTTCGTGGTAACATTCAGTGCTAAGCTATTGGGGGACGCTGGTATTTTCAAATTTTTTTTTTTTTTTTTGCGGTACGCGGGCCTCTCACTGTTGTGGCCTCTCCCATTGCGGAGCATAGGCTCCGGACACTCAGGCTCAGCAGCCATGGTTCACGGGCCCAGCCGCTCCACAGCATGTGGGATCTTCCTGGACCGGGGCACGAACCTGTGTCCCCTGCATCGGCAGGCGGACTCTCAACCACTGCGCCACCAGGGAAGCCCCTGGTATTTTCAGATTTTTAACATCTCCTTTGAGAGGATAATGTAAAACAGTTTTAATATCTTACTCTCAAGCCTGTGATGTACAAAGGTCTAATGGCCTGTCCCCAGGCCCTTGCTGCAGCTTCTAATCGTCACATAATTTGCTCGGGAGAAGCCCCTCCTGCACCCTGCACCACACATACACTTCAGCTTCTCTCAGAACCCTCCTTGTATTCTCGGGAATTCTAGCTTTGCTTGGGGAGGAGAGTAGGTGGCCTTCCTGTTTCTTCCTCTGTCGCTCTGCAGCCAGGCTGTGTCCTCTGCAGAGGGTAGTTTGGATACCGGAAATGCAAAATTTGGGGTTATTTCCAAGTCACGCGCTCTGTGTGTATCGCAGTTTCCAGCCAGAAATTTCCATCATGTCTTCTGGGGTCTATGTATTGCAGGCTTGATTTCTGAATGAGATGATTCTTCAGCTTTTATTCTTCATATCCTCTTTCCAAGTCACTGATGCCTTTTTCTTTTTCCTCTTCATCATGTCAGGTAGGGACAGGCCTTTTGCAGCCTTGTCTCAGCTCCTTCCCAAAACTTTGTCCCTCATTGCTCTAACTCATTAATAAGACTCTCCTTCATTTTGACTTCTTATGAATAGCTATTCAAATGAAATCCTCATGCTATCCATTAGAGCTCCTTTTTCTAATAAGCTGTTAGCGGTCTAAAGCCTCTCTTGAATAGTGACTCTTTGGCTGGCATTTCTGTTTCCACATACTTTTAAGAAAATGGTAATTTCTTGAAACTAGTCTGCCACAGAAATGTTGATTTGACCTGATAATTCTGTCTGACTGATTTTGGCTTATTTTTTCACTGTGTTCATGTAACAGCTGGTGAGGATACCACTTTGATCTTTGGAAAACCCTTGGTTACATTCAGATAGCATGCATGCACCTAAAATATATTTTCTCTGGAAACTTTGCTAGGTTTTCTGTTTTTTCCTCCTACTTTATTGGACAGTAGGTGGGATTAAAACCAAAAAAGCTCTTATCCCCTTTGGTGCTCCCAGGTATCCACATGGAGCCATCCATGTAAATATTCTGAGTTTGGGAGTATACTGTCTACTGCAACAGCTTTCAGGGTAAAGTTGTCTTCAGGAAAGATACTTGCTGGCTTTAGCATCCCTTCTAAGCCTATTTGACCATTGGTTTTCATCTTTATTAATCTATCAATAGATTAACTTTAATGTATCTAAGTGACATCTGTCTCAAAAAAGTTTATGCAAATACTTTACCAAAAAGGAAAAATAACTTTCTATCTTCCCAATAGGATAAAGCTATGGAATCAGCCATATCAAAGGCTGCCATAATCCTCTAGTCAGTGTGACTTAAGCCAAGTCTTACAGAAAAGTATCTAGCTTGTCCATAAAGAACTTCAAGAAAGATACTTCTTTTTCCTGAAGTAACCTTTACTAGCACAGCTGGCCATCCTCTAAATGTCTGTCATTGAGTCATTTTTTTTTTTATACCAAATATGCCACCTCCTTTGTTTTAAAGATTATTCTTTAATATCATGGTTCCTTGGAACTGGTAAGCAGAGCTGTGATTTGTACCTAAGTCCAGCTGATTGAGATCACACATTCTTCTGGTATACCATGATGCCTTCTTCCAGGAGATGGTTGGAACAAAAGATGATGAATTAAATTCGTGGTACTGTTAAGACTATTCACATGGACACGTGAGGCTGGCAGCTAAAAATTTAGTTCTTTGCAGAGAAAGACAAATATCACATGATATCGCTTATACGTAGAATCTAAAAAAAGGAAACAAATGAACTTATTTACAAAACAAATAGAAAACAAATTTATGGTTACCAAGGCTGGAGGGAGGGTTAAATTAGGAGCTTGGGGTTAATAAAATACACACACTACTGTATGTAAAATAGATAACAAGGACCTACTGTATAGCACAGGGAACTATACTCAATATCTTGTAATAACCTATAATGGAAAAGAATGTAAAAAAGAATATATATATTCATATATATGTATAACTGAATCTTTGTATAACATTGTTATATATGTATAACTGTACACTTTACACCTGAAACTAACAGAACATTGTAAGTCAACTATATTTCAATAAAAATTTTAAAAATTAGGTCTTTGGTTCAGGAAGGAATTGGAGGTTAGAGAGTATACAGTCATCTACATAGATATGAGGAAATATGTGTCTTTTCACAGGTTAGATTTGCTTTATCTTCTTGGGATTGTACACACTAATTATGTACTATAAGAATAGCCCATGTCTTGGTTCTAACGTATACTCGTACAAAAACCATTCATTTTATCTTATTTTTTTTAAATTTGTTTTTAACTTTTTATTTTGTATTGGAGTATAGCCGATTAACAATGCTGTGATAGTTTCAGGTGCAGAGCAAAGGTTAATGTTTTTTTATTGTGGTAAAAGTCACATAGAGGATTTATTTTTAATACAGAAAAAAAATTAACAACCAACACTACAATCCTAATTGTTCTCAAAATTGATAGATTTCTGTGAGTCTGAAAAATATGGTACAGACGAGATATAGGCTGGGCCATTCTTCTAACCACAGCTATATCAAGTTATATAAATTATAGATTGTAATTCAGGTTGATTTTTAGCAGCCTGAGTGCTTTTTATTTCTTTACTGGGTCAAATTCAAGGCTTAAAATATACAGTCATACATAGATACCTCTGAAGAACTTTCTCATATATGTAAGATAACAATGAGTTCTAGTTCTACAAGCTCCTGTCAGTTTTTTCATTCTTAAGGATTATGTTCAAGATGGAATACGTTTCTTCATGGAGAAAGATTTTAAGAGGGAAAATATTATACAAATGATCATGAAAATATTATCATAATGCCCTGAGACTGAAGTTCAGTGTGTAAATTATCAGTGATGTCAGGTTTTATAAGCATCAGTCATTAGTTGTCATCAATGTTGCAGTTAAGTGAATTATTAAACTCATTTTATATGATCCATTAATAAGTTAAAAGTGGAATTGAAATTGGGAGTTAACTGCATGTCCAGACAGTGAAAGTGTCTTTGTTCTTCAAGCTTTGCCTTCTGAAATATGTGGCTACTAGATAATCACTGTCTCATTGAATTTCTGAACCTTAGTTATTTTTCTCCATGCTGAATGAGTATTCTTCTGAACCGAATACATTTGTGATTGGGTTTCCATTTCACGAATTTTTGAGTTAGTGGCATGCATCCGTTACCCCTAAACCATCTTCCTCCCCTTAGAGCATGCTGTGTCCTGAATGTTTGCATCACCCCCGTCTTCCCCGATGCTGCATTCTGCTTGCTCTGGTGGAGATATTGCACATCACTAAGTTGCATGTTGTCACGGCCTCAGTGCAATTTAGTGTGTGTGATATTTTCACATGAGTGCATGCACACGGGTAGGGCTCTTGCTTGTCGGATTACAGCTTTTCAGGGCCGGTGGGTGGGAGTCCTAGTGATGAATTTGATGGGAGAATGTATGTACTGTGAGATTTTCGGTGAACGTGCTTCCCACCTCTACCCTCCAGTTTTGCAGAATTAAAAGTATTTGGGTTAAAAAAAAAAAAATCAGCGTCGATCATTTAGTAAATCAGTATTTCCAGATTTTACTGGAAACATTAAATATTCATTAGAAAGAAATTCTTGTGGATTTAAGGTTATAAACATTATTTGTTCAAATTAAAATGTATAAGGAAGAGTTTAAAGCTGTAAGAAAATCTGTTTTCATTTATTTGAAGAGATCTCCTAACGCTGAAATAGAGAGGCAGAATCTCTTATGCATGTTTGGGAAAAGTAAAATTGGTAGAGTTCTTAAATAATAACCAAGTCAGTAAATATAATGTCTTTTTAACCTACTTGATTAAAGATCAGCTTAATAAGCTTAAACCTTTGCTTCAAGTTTCCAAGGGAAATGACTTTTAAAAACTTTGTCTTGTATTTAGTTTCTCTTTGTGGTGCTTTAAAAATTGCCAAGTTCATTTTAATAAGGCTCATAATAGAACTAGTGTTGAGATACAAATGTTTGCTATTTGCGTATGTAATTGAAACAACCTCTTGTTGATTTTTTTAATTAGCACTAGAGTAAGTATCCATGATCGGTAGGCACTGTCAAAGACACAAAACAATGTGTTAATTGAATAAAAATATTGAATTAGTATTTACTGCTGCCAAGGACTCCACACGATTTAATGTGATGCCACGGTCGTACGCTTGTGTGTGTGATTCACAGTTATTTCCAGTGGGGATAGAAGGCGTCTATGGGAGCAGCTCTCCCTGAGCCCCTCACCAGCACGCTAGGTCTGCGTGCACAGCGTGACCATTCCCCTCTAGAATGGAAATCCAGTGTCAACCAAGTTTCTGTACCTTTTACTGTGGAGCTGGGTCTCTGGGGTGGCTAGTGAATCAGGAAAGGGAGGGGGTTGTAATGAAGGGATCCCTGATTGGTCATTTTATACGTGGGGTCTCTGAGCATGCCTGCCCTCTCCACTAGCTCACCTTCTACTTGAGGTGCACTGTGTGGCAGTGAGGGTAGACTACTGTTGTTCCCGGGGGAATGATAGTCTAATAGTCTTCCTGTCTGACCTTTAGAAAGAAAAGAGGGCAGAACCAGTGTAAGGAAATGTCAGGAGTAGGCAGAATTTGATTGTGGACTCTTTACTCTCCTTTTCTTTCTTTTCCCTTAGACTGTGCTTCCTACTTGTTTGTGGTCTAGGGCCCTGTGTACCCTGAGGGCACAGAGCTTCTTGACTATGGTTTTTCATTCTCCCCACCCATGTCCTTGCTTCAAGTCTCACTCCATTAAAAGCAAGTCATCTGATGAAATCCTGAGTTGGCTGGCTAGTTCTCTCTCACTCAGTTTGGAAAAGTAACACAAATACTCTTTCGGTCAGAAATGAGAGGGGGCTGAGAGCAGAAGTAAAAAATTTGTGAAAACAACAGTTTCATCTCAGAGTTTATAAAGGATAAACACAGAGCGCTGGTTAAGAATTAAAATTCTAACCAATCGTTTGAAGTCAATTTAGGTCTCTGGTACAGAGGAGTTAGATATGTAGTTGTGTAAACGAGGCAGGGACACACAAACCTTTATGTGTCATAATTATACAAGTATAATTACACTTAGACAAAAAGCTGATTGTGTATCAACTTGGAACTTTTATTCACAGAGAGGTATGCTTAGATGAGGCCTAACTGGATGGGATGCGCTATGGCCTGCCTTCCAGTAGAGGGGACCCCTGCCTTGTAACAGTCTCCATATGGCACGGGGCAGGGGAACATCTATAGGACTGTCTGACAGTGGAAGGTCTCTGAGTGAGGATGTGGCCTTGTTAGAAAGGGGGAGCCTCCAGCTCAGGGGTTGCTGTCAGTCTCATCCATTGAGCTAAATCAGGCCTGCTGAGCCAGATTAACTGAGCTACCGAAAGAGGGGAGGAAAAGAGCCTCCTGAGTCTTCTGAATTTGATTCTCTCCAACTGCTGAGTGCTGGGAAAGCCTGGAGATGTAGTTAAAGAACAACTGTCAGTCTTTAAAGAGTCACTGAAAAGAGGTGTCTTAGAAGGTGGAGCACATGCAGATATTCTTCCACTCAGAAGAAAAGATTGGGACTTCCCTGGTAGTCCAGTGGTAAAGAATCCGCCTTCCAGTGCAGGGAACTTGGGTTCAATCCCTGGTCAGGGAACTAAGATCCCACATGCTGCGGGGCAGCTAAGCTCGTGCGCCACAACTAGTGACCTCACACGCCTCAACGAGAGAGCCTGCGTGCCACAAGCTACAGAGCTCACATGCCCTAGAGCCCGTGTGCCACAACTAGAGAGAGAAAATCCCACACACCACAACTAGAGAGATGCCCGTGCACCACAACGAAAGATCCCGCATGCCTCAGCCAAGACCCCGTGTTCCACAACTAAGACCCAACACAGCCAAATAAATAAATTAACTAAATAAATATTTTAAAAAAATGATTGAGGTGGATAGTGGAGAAAGACTGTATGCTACATACATATGAGACTGGTGAACTTGATACCTGATCACAGTAGCTCCAATAATAGCCACTGTCATTGAGCACCAAGTGTGTGTCAGGTCAGTTACTGGGGACTCCAGATGTGTTGTCATTTAGCTTTTCATGAGCTGAATTGTTCTTTCTGCCTTACACCTTGAGGAGATATGGTGTGATGTAGCAGGCAGTAACTTCTGGCTGGGTGTCCATAGACTATAGGTTTTCTCTGAATGGAGAGAGAAAAACAGTTGCTAACGTTTCTTTAAAATGTTAAACAGATACCATATTACCCAGCATCTTCACTCTAAGGCATTTACTGAAAAGCAGTGAAAGCATATGACCAAAACTTGTGCTTAAATGTTCATAGCAGCATTATTCACAATAGCCCCAAACTGGAAATAGCCCAAATGCCCATCACCTGGTGAATGGATAAACAAATTGTGGTATATCCAGATAATGGAATACTACTCAGCAATTTAAAAGGAACAAACTACTGTGTGGATGAACCTCAAAAGCATTGTACTAGGTTAAAGAAACCAAACACCAAAAGCTGTGTAATGACAGTGGGAATGTACTTGACACTACTGAACTGTACACTTAAAAACGGTTAAATAGTAAGTTTCATGTTATGTATATTTTACCACATTGTTTTTCAAAAGGTACGTAATGTATGATTCTGTTAGTACAAAATTCTAGAAAAGGCAAAACTGTAGTGACAAAGCATATCTAGTGGCTGTCAGAGACCAGGGCTCAGGGAGGGATTCACTATAACATGGCACGAGGAAACTTTTTGGGAATGATGCTAACGTTCTATATTTTGATTCTGGTGGCAGTTATGCAACTGTATACATTTGTCAAAATCCACGGAATCATATGCTTAAAGTTGCTGAGTTTTATTGTTGGTAAATTGTAGTTCAATACAACTTATGTAGAAGAAAGAGAGGAGAAAAAATGGCTAGGGATTTGAAGGAGTTAAAAAATTCTCTTAGTAAATTATTAGAAGATTTTTCTCTGCTTTCTAAAAAACTGTGTGCCAGATCATAAGGTAGGGGAAATATATTGTCTTTACTTCCCTCATTGGGATACATGAAAATGTTTAGTAACTGCGAACAATGGATAGTGCATTTAGGGTCTACAAAATTACTTAAAAGTTGCCTTAGTGAGAATATTACCAACAGTCAATATTCCCAGAGCTAGAAGCAGACTGTTTTCCTACGAGTGGTCCTTTTTGGATTGAGCTTTGCTTACTTGCCGCCTAGAGGGGTGATTCCGTTGTGGTATTCCATTGCACTTTTTTTTTTTTTTTAGAATCAGTTAAGATTTATTGAATTCTTACTATGTCCAAGGTTTATGATAAATATTTTACTTTTTTTTCCACATCTTTATTGGAGTATAATTGCTTTACAATGGTGTGTTAGTTTCTGCTTTATAACAGTGAATCAGTTATACATATACATATGTTCCCATATCTCTTCCCTCTTGGCGTCTCCCTCCCTCCCACCCTCCCTATCCCACCCCTCTAGGTGGTCACAAACCACCGAGCTGATCTCCCTGTGCTATGCGGCTGCTTCCCACTAGCTATCTATTTTACGTTTGGTAGTGTATATATGTCCATGCCACTCTCTCACTTTGTCACAGCTTACCCTTCCCCCTCCCCATATCCTCAAGTCCATGCTCTAGTAGGTCTGTGTCTTTATTCCCATCTTAACCCTAGGTTCTTCAAGACATTTTTTTCCCCTTAGATTCCATATATATGTATTAGCATATGGTATTTGTCTTTCTCTTTCTGACTTACTTCACTCTGTATGACAGAGTCTAGGTCTATCCACCTCACTACAAGTAACTCAATTTCGTTTCTTTTTATGGCTGAGTAATATTCCATTGTATATATGTGCCACGTCTTTATCCATTCATCTGTTGATGGACACTTAGGTTGCTTCCATGTCCTGGCTATTGTAAATAGAGCTGCAATGAACATTTTGGTACATGACTCTTTTTGAATTATGGTTTTCTCAGGATATATGCCCAGTAGTGGTATTGCTGGGTCGTATGGTAGATCTATTTGTAGTTTTTTAAGGAACCTCCATACTGTTCTCCATAGTGGCTGTATCAATTTACATTCCCACCAACAGTGCAAGAGTGTTCCCTTTTCTCCACACCCTCTCCAGCATTTATTGTTTCTAGATTTTTTGATGATGGTCATTCTGACCGGTGTGAGATGATATCTCATTGTAATTTTGTTTTGCATTTCTCTAATGATTAATGATGTTGAGCATTCTTTCATGTGTTTGTTGGCAATCTGTATGTCTTCTTTGGAGAAATGTCTATTAAGGTCTTCTGCCCATTTTTGGATTGGGTTGTTTGTTTTTTTGTTATTGAGCTGCATGAGCTGCTTGTAAATTTTGGAGGTTAATCCTTTGTCAGTTGCTTCATTTGCAAATATTTTCTCGCATTCTGAGGGTTGTCTTTTGGTCTTGTTTATGGTTTCCTTTGCTGTGCAAAAGCTTTTAAGTTTCATTAGGTCCCATTTGTTTATTTTTGTTTTTATTTCCATTTCTCTAGGAGGTGGGTCAAAAAGGATCTTGCTGTGATTTATGTCATAGAGCGTTCTGCCTATGTTTTCCTCTAGGAGTGTGATAGTGTCTGGCCTTACATTTCCATTGCACTTTGATGTCAACTTATTTTTGGCTTAAAAATTTTAAAACACCATAAGTTTGATCGAAATATCACATCTATATCTTTTCTCACCAGCCCCCCTTCCCCATTCTAGTCAGATTCTGTACTATTTTTCTTAGACTTTGTTCTCATTAATCTTTCCATGATATTTGATATTATTATTCCCTCATTCTCAAAAGCTTCCTTCTCCCTTGCTCTCTGGGAATAGTGTACTCTAGTGATTTTCTTTCTACTAGAGAAATGATTTCATTATCTCTTTGGTCGGTGTATCTTTGTCCTTAGGTCCCTTATGAGAACAGAGCTCATTGCCCCATTCTTTCTAGGCTTGCCCCTTGGGATATCTTACCCTATCCTATGATTATTTGGTGTATCTCAAATTTCTTGTCCCAAGGTCGCTGTTAAGCCTTGTCTCTTATTTCCAGCTACCTCCAGGGTATTTATTTTCATCATCCTTTTTCGACTTAACACTGCCCAAACTAAACATGTTCCCTTTTCTTCCATGTCCTCGCCCATTCTGGGGTTCTCCATGACTTTGAGACACTGCCATTCTTTCTCCCTCAGGTTTAAAACCTGAATCTCTCATGTTCTTTTTTTCTTCCGTGTCTTCTAATCAGTTACTGTTCAGATCTTTTATATTTCCTGTGGGCTGTCTCCCTTACTTTAAGTCTTTTTGGTATCTCTTTAGCCTGTGTCCTTATTGTTAGAGAGCCTATGGCACTTTTTTCAGTGAAAGCTGCTGGTCAGTATGACAAGGTTTCACAATTTTGAGAGCCACTCTGTCCCCAAATGCATGTCTCAGAACCCTATGAAATGACTGAGTCGCTGGATTCCAGAGTTTGACTTACTCTCCCAGTACACTTCTTGGGATGCTTTGGAAAATCTTGGTGTGTTCTTTTGTGTGTACAGTGTTACGTTGCTGCCACCGTCTCTGCTTTTTTCAATCACAGACAGCTTTTCCTTCTCTCATGAGTATATAAGCGTGCGTCCCGTGTACCCCACAGGTTCCTGTTTTTTGTAACTTTGTGATACCTTGGGATAACTTAAGATTTGCTGCCTTCGTGCTCTCCCTGAGCAGTTCCTTATTTCTCCTCCTTATACAGTACTACCTTAATCTTCCAACTGAAAAGCAAAAATGAAGTACCTGAGATTGCGTATTTTCATTCCTATTAATCACGGAATATGTGTGTCTGTTTTTACACCTCTTGTATTTTCCTCTCTGATTTTACTTGGGAATTAATAAGATTTTTTGGTAAATTCTCACCCAATGACCTGCATTCTTTGATAGCATTTTTATAAGTTACTTTGTAGGTTGGGTTGCATGGTTTAAGATGTGTGGGAGCATTTTGTTAACGAGAAGAAGGACTGATGAAGTACCGGCTATAGTATTCCTCACTTGCTCTTCCCAAAGAGGGGGGCTGGCCACAGCCTGGATGTCTCCAAATTTAACTACATCCTAAGAAATAAGATATTCACACTTATTTTTCTTTCTCTTTATTTTGGTGGTGAGCGATCTGCTTTAGAAGTGAAGAGTTGATGAGTTATTTCAGTGAATAGGGTATTTTAAGGTGTTTTATTTCAGTTATCTTTTCATTAGAGAAATTTAAAGAACAGTTTAGTAAATCTATTTCAAGTTTTCAATACAAGATTTTTATGTTTCTCTGAAATAAAATGAAAAAAGCATTCTCAGGCCATTGGAAAAATTGACGCTATTATCAGATTTGGATAAAGTAGCCAGAAGCCTAGGAATATTGATTTTTCTGAGTCACAGTATGATACTGTGTTTATTTTCTTTCCCTTTTATCTTTGGACGTTCTAGAGGGGTGTTTGATGCTTCCCTCAAAATGGCTGGCTTCTACGGATTATACACCTGGCTGACTCATACTATATTTGGCATCAATATTGTCTTCATACCATCAGGTAACAACTGTATCATAACTTCTGCTGTCCTCTATTTAAGGAACATTAAGCCATTTTACATATACTGTCAGCTTCCTTAAATTTAAAATGCTAAATTTTGAGATCTAATCTAGTCCAGATTAGGAGCAGAAATATGATTTGGAATGTTTATTTATTGCTGTATCCCCAGTAGTTAAAACAATACCCAGCACATGGGAAGCACTGCATAAATAACAAATACTTATTTGTTAATTGATCATACTGTTCTGGAAAGGGATGAGTGTAAAGTAAGGTCCTTCAGTTAGCAGGGTTATTTTTGGTGTTTTTATTGAAATTACACTTCATTTTTATTAGAAAGAAGCAAGGTAAAGAATATATGTTCTTATCCGAGATTTAGAAACTAATTTCTCATTTGGCTTTGGAATCAGTACAAATATTTGACCAGTGCTCTATAGTTATATCATAGGACTGTACAGTTGTCCTTTGGTATCCCTGAGGGTATGGTTTCAGGACCCCCTGAGGATACCAAATTCTGCGGATGCTCAGGTCCTTTGGCCCTCTGTATTTGCAGGTTCCACATCTGAGGATATGGAGGGCCACCTGCATACGTATTAACTAACCATTGATTGAGAATAACAACTGTGGGACACTAAAATTTTGTTGCTTAAGAACAGATTCATGAAGTAAACACACACTTCAGAAAGATTTTCATGACCCAGTTTGAAGATCTTGGACCTCATTCAACTAGCAAATTCAGTTAAACAGGGCATATCATTCCCCTAAAATTTGAGTTTGTATTTGTTTAACTTGTTCTGGTGGAAATTTTTAAGTAGTAGGAGCTAGTGATTAGATTCTGCTGTCTTGTTATTGCTTTGCTGATGATGTTAAGTTGCTTTTTCTTCTTTTAATCTTTATTAGCTTTAGCAGCAATCCTTGGAGCAGTGCCATTTCTAGGCACATATTGGGCAGCAGTACCTGCAGTTCTAGACCTGTGGCTTACACAAGGCTTAGGATGCAAAGCCATCTTACTGTTGGTTTTTCATCTTTTGCCGACATACTTTGTAGATACTGCCATCTATTCTGATATATCAGGGTAAGTATTCCACAGAACTTCTGAAGTTGGTGATGAATCATATCCAGGAATTTCTTTGGCCCTTTTTTTTTTTTTTTTTTTTTTTGCGGTACGCGGGCCTCTCACTGTTGTGGCCTCTCCCGTTGCGGAGCACAGGCTCCGGACGCGCGGGCTCAGCTGCCATGGCTCACGGGTCCAGCTGCTCCGCGGCATGTGGGATCTTCCCAGACCGGGGCACGAACCCGTGTCCCCTGCATCGGCAGGCGGACTCTCAACCACTGCGCCACCAGGGAAGCCCTCTTTGGCCTTTTTTAAGAAGATTTTGTTTTTTTCCTTTTGGGCATGGGAGAAAGGAGTGGTGGTAGGATTTTCAGTGAAGTAATCTTTTGTGATCCCACTGATATAATCAAAGTTTAATTTAATTACTATCGTTTGCAAGGTATGCTATTTTGTTATAAGTTTTATTTACAATACATGAGACTAAAAATTGTGAATAATCCTCTGGTTTAGTGACATTTAACCTAGGAAAAAAGTATTACTGTACATACTTCAAAATAAAAATATTTTTTTTGTTTTGCGGTACGCGGGCCTCTCACTGTTGTGGCCTCTCCCGTTGCGGAGGACAGGCTCCGGACGCGCAGGCCCAGCGGCCATGGCTCACGGGCCCAGCCGCTCCCCGGCATGTGGGATCTTCCCAGACCGGGGCACGAACCCGTGTCCCCTGCATTGGCAGGCGGACTCTCAACCACTGTGCCACCAGGGAAGCCCCAAAATAAAAATATTTTAAGTACGATAACAAGTTAGTAGTTATTTTCAGAACTTCTTTGCTTTCAGAGAAACACATTATTAGGTTGTAAGTTTGAGGATTTCCACGTAAAATGAAACCTCATCAAGTTCGTATCTGACAAGCAGTGATTTCTTACTTTAGATATTATAGTATGGTTCTATGATGAATGCAGATTAAATTGAAGGCAGAAGCCAAACTTTGGCAATATAATAAATATCTGTTTTTGTAGGTTTTGATGTCTCTTAGAAATTGCGTTCAGTAAATCAAGCTGATTCTCATTTAGTCGCATATCCAGATTAACATTGCTTATTACAATCTAGGATGTGACAAATACTGAATTTTATTTAGCTACTCAAATTCAGAATATGGCCCACTGAAACTATCATAATAGCTAATATTTTAAATTTTCTTTAAGTAAAACTCATCACAATAAGCGTAGACAGGGTCTAAGTTTACAGGAAGAGGACCCTTCAGTCAATTTGAAATTATGAAGAGACCAGTCATATGCTACCTTGTTTTCTCTCTAGTAAGTTAAAATAGAAAATAAATGATATAGAACAACTAAGAAGCCCCAAAGTTTCAGAGCAACAAGAAACAAGCAACTCCTTAAGCAAGCCTTAGGGGAACTTTTTTGCCTAAAACTTAAAGATAACAGGAGAACTTCATAGTGAGCTTAACTAACATTTAATAGTTGAAATTTAAACCATAAGAGTAGTTACATGATTTATAGTTAAGTGTTTTCATTTCTTTAAACTTTGCTGCAAATTTTATATCAGGGTTTTTAGCTAGAATTTAAGACTTAGATATAGTTCTATCTTAATAATGAAGTAACACCTTATTTAACCAACATCATTAGGAAATGAAAAATTTTACGTAACTTGCTTTATTTTATTTTGTAATAAATTAAGCTTTTATTTAAAAGCTCCCACACTTTTTTTTTTTTTAAGCTTTAAGCATTTTTGATAAAAATTTTCCTTACATGTATTGTTTAGGGAAAATGCTTGCTTACATAGTGTAACATGGAATATTGCCCTAAATCCTTTTTGGAATGAAGAAGACAAATAAATTACAAATATAATTTATTGGTTTCCTGAAGACTAGCTCACCTTAAATGTTACTGAATTGTAATACAGTACAGGATATCCTTCCAAGGTATTTAGTTATTTTCCCTTCACTAAATTGTTCTAATCATCTGTGTTTAGAAACTAGAAACAAACAAAATATACCTTATTTCTAAGTCCCTCTTATGTCAGTGGTCATATGTTATTATCAGTGTGCTGTGCTGCTGTAATCTACAGGTATGCCTCACTTTATTGTACTTCACTTTAGTGCGCTTTGCAGATATTGCTTTTTTTTTTTTTTTTTAAACAAATTGAAGGTTTGTGGCAACGCTGTGTTGAGCAAGTCTATTGACACCATTTTTCCAACAGCATTTGCTCACTTTGTGTCTCTGTGTCATTTTGGTAATTCTTGCAATAGTTCAGACTTTTTTATTATCATGTTTTTTATGATGATCTGTGATCAGTGATCTTTGATGTTACTATTGTAATTGTATTGGGGTGCTATGAACTACACCCATATAAGATGGCAGACTTAATTGATAAATGTTGTATGTGTTTTGACTGCTCCACCAACCAGCCGTTCACTTATCTTCTCCCTCTCGTTGGGTCTCCCTAGTCCCTGAGATACAGCAATATTGAAATAAGGCCAATTAATACCCTTACAGTGGCCTCTAAGTGTTCAAGTGAAAGGAAGAGTCAGACATCTCTCACTTAAATCAAAGGCTAGAAATGATTAAACTTAGTGAAGAAGGTATGTTGAAAGCTAGGCCTCTTGAGTCAGTTAGCCAAGTTGTGAATGTAAAGGACAAGTTCTTGAAGGAAGTAAAAAGTGCTATTCCAGTGAACACACACATGGTAAGAAAGCAAAACAGCCTTTTTGCTGATACGGAGAAGGTTTTGGTATTCTGGATGGAAGATCAGACCAGCCACAACATTCCCTTAAGCCAGAGCCTAATCTGGAGAAAGACCCTAACTCTTCTCAACCCTGTGAAGGCTGTGAGGGGTGAGGAAGCTGCAGAAGAAACGTTTGAAGCTAGCAGAGGTTGGTTCGTAAGGTTTAAGGAAAGAAGCTGTCTCCAGAACATAAAAGTGCAAGGTGAAGCAGCAAGTGCTGATGTAGAAGCTGCGGCAAGTTATCCAGAAGGTCTAGCTAAAGAGAAATAAAGAAAGTGGCTACATTAAACAGATTTTCAATGTAGACGAAACAACTTTCTCTTGGAAAAAGATGCCACCTAGGACTTTCAACGCCTGGCTTCAAAGCTTGAAAGGACAGGCTGGCTCTATTGCTAGGGGCTAATGCAGCTGGTGACTTTAAATTGAAGCCAGTGCTCATTTACCATTCCAAAAATCCCAGGGCCCTTAAGAATTGTGCTAAATCTGCTCTGCCTGTGCTCGAGAAATGAAACAACAAAACCTCGATAACAGCACATCTATTTGCAACATGGTTTACTGAATATCTTAAGCCTACTCTTGAGACCTACTGGTCAGAAAAAAATGATTCCTTTCAAAATACTTTGGCTTATTTGACAATGTACCCAATCACCCAAGACCTCTGATAGAGATGTACAATGAGGTTAATGTTGTTTTCATGCCTGTAATACAACATCCATTCTGCAGCCTGTGGTTCAAGGAGTAATTTCAACTTTCAAGTCTTATTATATAAGACTTTACCCGGATCCTCTGATGGATCCGGGTAAAGTCAATTGAAAACCTTCTGGAAAGCATTCAGCATTCTAGATGCCATTAAGAACACTCGTATTTCATGGGAAGAGGTCAAAATATCAACATTAACAGAAGTTTGGAAGAAGTTGATTCCAACCCTCATGGATAACTTTGAGGGGTTCAAGACTTCAGTGGAAGAAGTAACTGCAGATGTGGTGGAAATAGCAAGAGAACTAGATTTAGAAGTGGAGTCTGAAGATGTAACTGAATTACTGCAGTCTCATGATAAAACTTTAATTTTCTTTGCTTATGGATAAGCCAAGAAAGTGGCTTCTTGTGATGAAATCTACTTCTGGTAAAGATGCTATGAAGATTGTTGAAATGGCAACAAAGGATCTAGTGTATTACATAAACTTGGTTGATAAAGCAGAAGCAGGGTTTGAAAGGATTAACTCCCATATTGAAAGAAGTTCTATGGTGGGTAAAATGCTCTCAAACAGCATTGCGTGCTACAGAAAAATCATCTATGAAAGGAAGAGTCAGTGGATGCAGCAAAACTTCATTGTTGTCTTGTTTTGAGAAATTGCCACAGCTGCCCCTGCCGTCAGCAACCAATCACGCTGATCAGTCAGCGGCCGTCACTATCGAGACAAGACTCGCAAAAAGATTACAGTTTGCTGAAGGCTTACATGATAGTTAGCATTTTTACCAATCAGGTATTTTTAAATTAATGTATATACATTTTTTTAGACGTAATGCTATTGTGTACTTAAAAGACTACAGTACAGTGTGAACATAATTTTTATATACTCTGGGAAACCAGAAATTTCGTGTGGCTCACTTTATTGTGAGATTTGGCTTTATTATGGTGGTCTGGAACCAAACCTGCAGTATCTCTGAGGTCTGCCTGTGTCTTATTTCATTCCAGTTATGTAAGTGATACTGTGATAAGCTGGAAGACAGTTATGACTCTCCTATGAAATAAAAATCTTGGGCTTTTTATCAAATATTTTCCTCATGAGGCCTTTTATCACTACCTGTGTTAAAATCTGTATTTTAAGAGGTTGCTAGAAGTCTAACTTATGAATAACAGGGATGTCATTGTATTGTTATCATCTTTATAAAAAAAGCATAATCAGTTGAACTACACACTTAATTGTGCCCACTTAATTTTTCTAGATGGAGGTAAACCTAACAGGTAGATTATATAACGAGTCCTAAGCTGACATTAACCCACCTCAGACAGCCCTGTAATGGTACCTGTTAACATTGCTGACTTCACTCCTTCAGTTGCTGGGCCTATAAAAAGGCAAACGTCACACATGTAGGCAAGAAAATTTTTGCATCTTGTTATCTGCATTGAGGTAATCTGAAGAAAGCTGATAATGCAATCAAAAGGCAGGTGTATTACAGAATGAACATTGTGTTAGAGAATGTATTTCCAACTTACTCCAAGGTTTATGTTTGTTAAAAGTCATGAGTAATCTGTGTGCTCTTTATTCTAGAGGTGGCCATCCTTACTTGACAGGCTTGGCAGTGGCTGGTGGAGCATACTACCTGGGCCTGGAAGGAGCAATCATTGGGCCCATCCTTCTCTGCATACTTGTGGTCGCTTCCAATATCTATAGTGCTATGTTAATGAGTCCCACGAATTCAGTACCCACACCAAACCAGACCCCGTGGCCTGTTCAGACTCAGCGGTGAGTTACAGCAGAATGATCATAAACTGTGTATGAAATTGAACTAACCGGTCTCATTATTTTTCACCTGCATACAGTCTGTTAGGATACAGAGTATTTCAGTTCCTCTGCTCTACTAAAGATTGAAGACACTAAGTAAATAGAAATCATTTGCATGTAGACTTTTGGGTTTCACATATCAGGAACATTTAAAAACCGATTGGGTCAGAACTGTTAATGTCATGAAAAACCAAAAATAAATAAATTTTAAAAGACCCTTTTGAGACAGTGGTATACTAGATTGAAGGAGACTTAGGAAATAGGACAACCAAATGCAGTGCATGGGTCCATGACAGGATCCTGGATTGGGGAATGGAGAGAATCTGTAAAGAACATTTCTGAAGCAGTTAGAGAAATTGATTATGGACCATATGTGAAATAATATTATATTGATATTAAATTTCTTAGGTCTGACAGTGATACTTCGGTTATGTAGCAGAATATCCTTTAGGGATGAGATGTCAAACTGAGAGGGAGAAAATGACTGTAGCAAAATGTTCACGACTGGTGAATCTAGATGAAGGACAGACATATGGCTGTTAATTGTACTATTTCAAAATTTCTGTAGGTTTATTTATATGCTATTAATTTATATATATTTATATACTGTAGTATTCCAGTGTGTAAATATACCACAATTTATTTATTCATTGTAGTATTGATGGACATTTGGGTAGTGTCCAGTTTAGGAATGTTATGAATCAGGCTGCTATGAACTTTCTGGTACATGGCTTTTGGTGAACAAGAGTACTTACTTCAGGTGCGTATACACCAGCAGAGGAATGGCTGGGACTACATCTGGTTTAACTTTAGTGGATACTTGCAAAACAGTTTTTCTATGTGGCTGTACCAGAAATTACATTTTAACAACAGAAAAGTAAGAAGGACTTTAAATGAAAAACGAAGTCTCAGAATACAGGATTTTAACTTTCCAGAGACCATACTGCATTTGCCCTTTTTATTTTCAGTTGGAAAAGAATTTTTTTGTTGCATATTCTAGTGTAATTAAGGAGTCATTAACAGGTTGGTTCTGAAAATGTATTTAGTGAAACTGTATTTTTATTTGAAATTCTTCTAAAATGTTCTGCTTATTTCATTTTAAGTGTTGTATTTTGTGAAGAAAGACATAGTCCTTTAACCCAAAACAAGTAGAATAACGTTTCTGAGTTAGAGCTAGTCGGTCAAAGGGCCATCTTAGTTAATTCTAGGCACTTATTCGATGGCAGTGAAATATCAGTTTCCTGAAGAAGAATGAAAAGAAGAAGTACTTAGAGGTTTTAACAAAGACATCACCAGTTTGGGGGTGGTTACACTATGATATCCTTTCCTGCCTTTGCTCTTAAAGGCAGGTACTGGGTTCCTGAGAAGTCAGTGGACAGTTACCTGAAAGCAGTAGAGAGCATTTGCTGAGTGGATACCATATTCCTTGGGCTCACGGAACAAGAAGTAAAAAGAAAATTGGTTGATCAATATTTTGCTGTTATTTTAGAAAAAGACTTCTGATGATTCCAGGTTGGTAGAGCAAGAGTTAGTTTCTAAGGTGAAACAAAAGAAGCTAATATGAATCCTTCTAGAGGCGAGTGACCCCTTTCCCCTGGTCCCCTTCTGAAAGCAGAATGTTGTTAATTAAGTGGTATGGGGGTTTGAAAAAATAATGTAAGGACCGATATAGCTGTAATCTTTTTCCTTCGAAGTTATGGATGTATATAATTTAAAAGAGTCAGAAATTTCTATAAAGCTTGTGAAAAAGAGCAGTCCTTTGCCTCCTCCCTGCCCCTTCCTTTCCTCTCTAAGAGGAACCACTTTCGACTCTATCTGATGTTTACCTCCATATCTTGAAATTGTGTTTATTTCTTGATTTTTTTTCATGTATTGGCACTGTTTACTTCCCACTTGGAAAGTGAGAAATTATCTCTTTTACTCACCATCCGCCCGATATTACTAAACTGTGATACCGGTTAGATCAGTATTCAGTGTTCACATTATTATGGCTCTGTAAATGACATTCATATTTAAGCCTTCTTGTATATTGTCTATAGTTCCTTACCTATACAACATTTTGCTTTCCTTTGTGTTATAAAGATACCATTTTTTATTTGCTTGTTTTCTGTGAACTTATAATTAGTCCAATGCCAGGCTTTGCACCAGGTATTTACCTCTCCTCTCACTCAGCGTGCTGAGTTGTGTCTGCTTCGCTATAAGTGTTATCTTCCTGAAGAAGTAGCTCCTGGATTGTTCTGATCTGCTCCAGCAGAGCTGTACAGCTGTCACCCTGGGGATTCCCTCAGCTCTCCCCTCTGTTGGAATCCTTATTTCCCATATGATTTCCCAATATTGTTTTCTTTCTTGATTTATTCCTGCTTTTTGTTGGAGCACATCCTCCTGTAGGTTTTTGGGAAAGAATGCATGGGAGATAAATTTGGGGGATGATACATGTCTGAAAAGGCTTCTAAAGTCATACTTACTCAATAGTTTGCCTGGGTAGAGAATTCTATGTTTAAAAATTTTTCCCTTTAGAACTAACTTTATTTCTTCATTGTTTTCTAGCTTTCACGGTTGTTAAAATTCTGAAGCCTTTCTGGTTCCTGATTCTTTGTAATTTAACTGTTTGAAAACCCATAGGATCTTTTTTGTTGTTGTTTTTTTTTTTTTTTTTTTTTTTTTTTTTTTTTTTTTTGTTGTTGTTGTTGTTTTTAATCTACTTTGTTGTTGTTGTTCCAGTTGGCACTTGTGTCAAGTGCCTTTGTGACCTTTAAAACTGGAAATTTATGTTCTGTGCTTCTGAAATTTTTCTTCAGTTATTCTATTAATGATTTCCTTCTCTCCCTTTCAAAACTACTTTTATTTTGGTGCTGACCCGCATACACTGTTCATATCATTTTTTAACCTTTTCTCTGATGTTCTTCTGGTTCTTTTTGGCTCCCATTTTCTGGGTGATTTCTCCAACTTTATCTTCTAACACCTTCTTAGAGGTCTCCATTTCTGCTATCATATTTTTGGGGGGTCTGGTTTATTGAGGTATTATTTGTATAAATAAAATTTATCTTTTTTGGCATATAGGTCTGTGTTACTTTTCGATGATACATAACAAATTTCCACTAACTTAGTGGCTTAAAACAACATACATTTATATTAAAGTCCATGAGTCAGGAGTACAGTCATAATTCAGCTGGGTCTTCTACTTAGGATCTGCCAAAGCTGTGGTCAAGGTGTAAGCTTGGGCTGGGATTTCATCTGCAGATTGGGGAGCCCTCTTCCAAGCTTGCCTGTTGTTGGCAGAATTCCTTTGCTTGCAGTTGTAGAACTGAGGCTTGTAGCTTCTAGAGGCTGCCCCTTTCCATAGGCATTTCATAACATGATGCTTGCGTCTTCAAGGCCAGCAGGAGAGTATTTTTCTGACTTCTGTCTGACTGCTAAGACCCTTTTGTAAAGGGCTCACCTGATTAGACCTAGCCCACTGAACATATTGCCATTTTGATTAAAGTCAATTGCTCAGGGACCTTGATTACATCTGTAATATCCCTTCATCTTCACCATATTAACACAACATAATCACAATAGCAGGTATCGGATATTTTTGACTACTGGCTTATGTTAAGAGTGAACTACTCAGGATCTGTGGGTTGGTTGTTATGTGTACATTATGGTATTATTATCTGTGGGTTGGTTATTATATTGCCATAATATAACCTGCCAGGACCATTGTCTTGTGCAACCCTTGATGTCAGTGCTTTTTGGTTTTCCCTTTGGGGCTGCTAAATTCCTCAGAGAAAGATCTTTTAATCTCCTGCCCAGAGTTTGACAGCGTGGTCTTACTGCTTTTTAAACACACTTCAAAGCAGCCCTTCTGTGTTTAGTCCCACCTTCAACCCCACTTCCAAAGTTACTTGATATCACCAATTCCTGAGCCTTATGGGCAATTTTGCTGAATAACTCCTGGCTTAGGATTCAGCTTTTTAGGTTATGCTGGGTCATAGCAGTTGTTCATCTCCTTTCCATCTTCTAAAAATTTGTTGCTCTTAACCTCTTACGTTCTTTTTTTTCTCCTCTTTTTTCAGGTAGGTTTATGCATTAAAAAAAACACTTTTTACTGGCATTCTAATGGGGTTTTGAGAAGGCCTGAAGGAACTATGTGTTCAACACAGCACTTTCTAGTGGAAAGTCTAAATGACCTCTTAAATAGTAACAAACAACAACCACTGACATTTATTGGGACTCAGCATGCCAAGTTCTGTGATAAAACTTTACCTGCGTTGTCTTATTTTACTTAATCTGTCTGGTGTTTTCATGTGAGGTAGGAAAGATTGTTTTCCATATTTTATAAATGAAGAAATCAGGGCTTAGAGAGGTTAACTTGCCTCTAGTCACATAGTAATAAGCAGGTGAGCTGGTGTGTTACAACTAAAGATTTTTCTTTTCCTTAATCATCTCCCCCCTCCACCCCCCACAAGATAAAACATTCTCCTCTGTTTCCTTCCTCAGTAGATGTTACCCTCTAATTATATGTGCCAGTGTGAGGTCATCCTTATGACTTTCCATCTCCTCAGTAACCATCTATACCAAGTCCTATCAGTTTTATCTCAAATCCGTCCTTTCCCCTTTTTCTCCAGTTCCACCTGCCCTGAGCCCAGCTGTTAGGTTTCTCACCTGGACTGCTGCAGGCATCTCAGTCTCCCAGCCGGTCTCTCAGTGTCCACTCTTACTGTCCTCCAGTCCCTTTTCCATACTGCAGCGGATGTTTTCTTTTCAGAATGGAGGCAAATCTGGTTGTGCTTACCAAAACTGGCCTCCCATTGTTCTTACAGGGAAGATCAAAATCCTTCCAAGGCCCTACATGATCTACCTGTGCCTGCTTCACGAATTCTGAAACACTTTCCCCTGTCTGAGCTGCAGCCACATTGGCTTTGTGTCAGGGCCTCAGTGACACCAGCTCCATTCAAACTCTAGGACTTCAAACACGCTGCTTTCTCTGTCTGGACACTCTCCCCCTCCCCCATCTTTCCATGCCTAGTTAACTCCTAATCATTCTTCAGATCGCAACTCAAGTGTCAGTTCATGGGAGCAGCTTTCCCCACCCCCAAGATTAGGTTACGTCCTTCTGCTAGTTTAATGCTCTTACAGATAGCACCTTGTACCTTTCCTTTCTCCTACGACTTTCACTTATACACTTGATTCTTTGTCTTTTCCCGCTTGACTGTGGTTGCTGTTACTGCGGGGTCATGTCCATGTTAGTTACTGGTGTATCCACCGCACCTGTCAACCTTGAAAAGTGCTCTCTTCCTAGTTGAAGGAATGAGTGGGCTGTGAGGGAATAGTCTCTACAGAGGCATGAGCTGTGGAAGGGTTCGGCTTGTCTTAGGAACTCTCGGTGTGAGAATGGAGGGTGGATTGTTCATTCCATTAGGCAGATATACCTTCTGATTGCAGATGGAGGCGCTGGTGGCTGAGAAGACCCATTTGCACGGCTGTTTCTGTGTACTGCCATGTATCTTCAGATGGATGAATGACTATCCACCTAAGGAAAGATGAAGGAGGGTGGACCCCTTTTCTCTGCTTCTCACTGTTGATCGTGGTGGTTGCACTATTTCACAAGGGTGAATGTCGCAGACACAGCCCAACTTTGGGCTCCCAACTATTTTGGCCTTGATTCAATAATCAGAGCCTATTGCTTCCCCTGTTCTCTGTTAACACTGGGGCTGTTTGGGAGGCGTGGGGAAGGATCAAAACACCCTGCAGTCACACATTTTCAAGTACTTTCTTGATTTTTGGACAGGATAATCAGACTTGATTTGATATACTTATTTCACTCCTACCAAAAACTGAGCAGCAATCTCTGAATGTTAAAGCTCAGAAAAACCTGTAAGGAGAAAGTAAGGGCATGTCACAGGAACTCCTGTGGGAACACTGTTACCTGTATTCAAGTTTTCCTTTGCCCTCTGTCCTACCTTGTTATGACTGGAGGTGACAGCTGGAATGTGGCCCTTTAGGAACTCAGCTTTCTCTTTTTCTAGGATGGAGTAATTAGTAACTCATTGCTGTTTTTAGAAGCATTATCTTAACCTGACTGTGATTATCTTTCATGATTTAATACCCAAAGTTCAATCAAAGTTCAGTATTTTTTCATAAAAGAAATTACAAACGGTCCCCAACTTGAGAAGGTTTAACTTATGACTTTTTCAACTTTGTGATAGTGTGAAAGTGATACACATTCAGTAGAAACTGTACTCAAACTTTGAATGTTGGTTTTTTTCCTGGGCTAGTGATACGCGGTACGATACTCTCTCGTGATGCTGGGCAGCGGCAGCCCGCAGCTCCTGATCAGCCACACGATCAGGTAAAGAAACAACTGATAGGCCTACAATCATGCAGTACCCAGACAACCGTTCTGTTCTTCACTTTCAGTGCAGCATTCAGTAAATTACATGAGATATTCAACACTTTATTATAAAACTGGCTTTGTGTTAGATGATTTTGCCCAACTGTAGGCTAATGTAAGTGTCCTGGGCATGTTTAAGGTAGGCTTGGCTAAGCTATGATGTTTCTTAGGTTAAGTGTATTAAATGCTTTTTGACTTAGGATATTTTCAACTTACAGTGGGTTTATTGGGATGTAATATGATGGTCAAGAAAGTCAAGAAAGATCAGTATTTGGCAGTTAAGCTACGGTGTAACACATCCTACTTTTTATAGAGCAAGAAGTTATTTTTGTCTTTGCAAAATAAGATATGAAGATGTTCTCCAAAAAACAGTCACCACTCCTCCAGATCTTTACATTAACCTTAAGGATTTCAGTTGGAGTGTATTCCCCATCATTCCAGTTTAGGAAAATGAGGGAAAAAAAGAGAACTGGAGATGGGAAGGGAGCTGTACTCTACTCCCCCTCCGTTGGTGGTTGCTTCTCCTTTGACACTGTCACTTAAAAACTTTTCTGAATCTGTTCATTCCTCTGTCTTCCCAATGGTGTTGACCCAATGCCAGGATTTCTTCAACATCCTCTTCACTGGTCCCTGCCTCTAGTCTTACTTCCCTCCCATCTTGTTCTCTGGTTTTTCTGGAGCATAACTGTTAAATGCCTCTGCTGCTTAAAATTGCCATGGTGGCTTCCCATGGCCTTCAAGGTGAAGTTGAAACTTTAAATTGGCCCATCAGACCTTTCGTGCCTTCTGTATACCTCAGCAGACTCATCTCTCTCTGTTGCCTGCCTTACATTTTCTTTTCTAGCCATATTGAACTTGTTTAGTTTCCTGGAGTCAGTGAGATCTTTGCACATGTTTTCCCCTCTGTAAAGAATGCTACTCCCTTTCTAGCCAAGCCCAGTATCATAACCTTTACATAACCTTTACTCTTCTTTGGAGAAGCATTACTAGAACTCTCTAGACTAGATAAGGTGTCCCTGCTATGTGTTCCCATAGCATCTTCCACTTATCCTAACTTAATACCTATTATATAAATGTGTGTTTGTCTTTCCACTAATTGGTAAGCTTTCTGAAGGTAGGAACTATGTCTAACTCGTTTACAGCTGTGTTACCATTCCTGGCACGGTGTTTGGCAAATAGAAAGTGCTCAATGAAAATTTGATGAATTAATAGATTAGTGAAACCAAGAGCAGATCAGATTAAAAGATTTTTGCAGTATAACTGTGAGGCTGATAAAAAGAGGAGGGGCCGTGGTAAACCCCAGCCTTAGAACTTTATTCCAAATTTTTGGAAGGGAAGGAATGTACATAATAGTGATGACATGTGCTCTGTCACGAGATGTGCGGGTGAGGGTCTAGGAAATACACACTTGCAATCCTGAGCCAACGAAAGTAAGTTAAACATCCACAATTTACTCTGCTTCTCTGGGAGGCTGGGAGTCAACAACTCTTGAGTTGTTAAATCAGAAAAGATTCAAACATTCACATAAATGGATTTTTTAAAATCTCATTGAAACTTTAGGGGAAGCACATCCCAAAATATTTCCAAGGAGCAGAGATTGTAAATGAGAAATCACACCGCACAATCTCCATTGCTCTTAAAGGAACTATAAAATGTTAACAGCAGTCCTCTGTCCCCCACAGTCTCATGTGGCCCCATTGTGCATTGCTTGTTATTGAGAAATTCTACCACTATGGTTCAAAGGAGCGTAATAATCCTTATGGTATGGGAAAGAATACTGTATTTAGATGGTTTAGGTAGAACATTTGCCATTTTTAGAAATACTGTTAAGGAAATTCCCTGACAGTCCAGTGGTTAGGACTCGACACTTTCACTGCCGAGGGCCTGGGTTCAATCCCTGGTTGGCGAATTAAGATCCCGAAAGTTGCACGTCGAGGCCAAAAAAAAAAAAAAAAATTAAAGAAAGCAAGAAGGAAATACTGTCAATGCAATATTTATTCCTTTGTTTCTTCCTAATCTAGAGAGTTACAGATTTATGAGCCCTGCAGATTAGTTAGTACTGTGCCTTTTGATGAGGCCAGAAAGAAATTATTTCTCTATCTCTAGCTTATGGAGTTTGTTTTCCAGGAGATAATTGAGGTTAAGATCAGTGTTACTTCTATAAAGTT